>NC_083596.1:10396297-10538797 GCF_027579695.1 Neoarius graeffei
GTGGAGTTTGCATGTTCTCCCCGTGTCTGTGCGGGGTGCTCCGGGTGCTCCGGTTTCCCCCACAGTCCAAAGATGTGCAGTTAGGTTAACATAGGGCAGCCTTGGGCTGAAGTGCCCTTGAGCAAGGCACCTAACCCCAAACTGCTCCCCAGGCATAGCTGCCCACTGCTTTGGGTATGTGCGCGTGCATGAGTGTGTTCACTGCTTCAGAAGACGAATTTCATTGTGCTCGAGTGTGCATGTGACAAATAAAGGCTTCTTCTTCTTGACCAGCAGGAAGGGCTGAAGTGCCTTTGAGCAAAGCAACTAACCCCTGACTGCTCCCCAGGCTGCTCTGGGTATGTTGTACGTCGCCCTGGATAAGAGCGTCTGCTAAATGCCTGTAATGTAATGTAAAAATTTGAGCACAGCACACACGGATTTTGTCACACCCCTTTTGTGGCGCTAAGTGCAAGTGAGCTCATTACAAATCTACGTGCAACCAAATTACTGTAATAATATGCCAGTTCTGTTGTTTACTGAGGCTTGTTTCATACTTATAACAAAGCAATTGGACATTAATTGGTGTAGCTGACTAAAATGGGCAAGGCAGTGCAACTACGCATGTAGAAGTAATACATGAGTACCTTAAAGAAATTATCTCACAAATCAACAAATTCAGCTAGAAGTCGGTCTTTATGTTTGTCCTTTAAAAAAAAAGCTGCATGTTGAATTTGTTCTTAACGATCTAACCACTAAAGTGATGAAAATAGACGGGACTGGTTTTTTTTGTCAGGGAAGCCGCCATAACTCCATCGTTTGTGATGTCATTTTCCGTGAGCACAGCAGAGGTGTACAAGTGCGTGCTGTACTAGTGTCAGCGGGTTGAAGTGTTCTGTCAGGGATGGTTGGAGACGGAAATAAGTACAGAAGATGTTTATTATAAAGAAAAGTGCAAACAGTCCAAATCGGCAGGCGTACCGTATATCGTGAACGATAAAACAGGCAAAAGGTCAAGCGAGGCGCAAACAGAATATCGTCGACAGAAGCAGGATCAAAAACCAGGAACAGGAAACAGAAACCAGGAAATCAGTCAGGAAACAAGGCTCAATAACGTTTCACAACAATGCAATACTTCGCAAAGTAAGCCTGCATTCTGAGTCCTTGCGCCTTAATCCTTTACAGGTGTGTGTCATTCGTGCCGCAAGCATGAGTCAGTTCAGAGCACATGCTGTCCAGAGCACGCCTGAGAGTCCTTCTGTTGTGACAACTATAGTATAATAATTAGTGCTGTCAAGCAATTAAAATATTTAATCGTGATTAATGTCGCGACTGTCATAGTTAACTCGCGATTAATCACAATTTAATCGCACATTTTTGTCACATGAAAAACCATTGTAATTCTCTTATCAGCATAAAAAAGTGAATGGGCTTGCTTTGTACCAATGTTATTTTTATTGCAAAGCATAACACGTCTTGACACAGCCACTGCAACGTGAAACCTAAGCCGAGCACCGGTGCTAGTAAAAGAACCATGAGTGAAGTGATCTACTGCTTGAGTTAGTCTACAACTCACAGTGACGGTAGGCTTGACATGCTTGATTATAATATAAAGTACACTATTATATTAACTTTAAGTTGTTCGTTGATAAATATTGCATTGAATCTGATCTTTACTGTTTCAGCTCACTTAACACATTTTGTACTTTTACACTTTCTGCCTGTTGATGCGTCGCGCTGTCCAATCAGAGGCGGCCAAATTTGCATATTACAGGAAGGATTTCTGGGATAGCATTGAGTTTACAGTTCAGAGGGATCTGGCTTCTTTAGACGCTGTCTTCTTAAAACTGAATAAATATTTAAAAAGAGCCAAATGAACCAGTCTTTTGAACGGCTCTTTTCAAAGAACGGATCACAAAGATGCGGATCCCATCAAAGAGCCATAAATCCCATCTCTACTAGCGCGCCCTGCCCGCGCTGGTTCTTTGGGGGGGAGGGCAGAGGACTCTGGCTGTGCGGGGCGTGGCATTACAGTCTAGCTGCTATCGGTTTTCTGTTCCAAGTTCCTGGCAGTTTCAAAAGCTTATGAAAAACCTACATCATGCCACAGAGCGTTAATCTCGCGATTAAAAAAATTATCGCCGTTAAAATTGAGTCAAGTTAACGCGTTAATAACGCGACATTTTTGACAGCACTAATAATAATATAATCTAGCGTGACTTCTCGGTCAACTTGCTTGCATTTCTGTACAAAAATTATGGCAATGCAGTCTTAGAAAAGGAATCAAAATAAAGTAGTGGCGAGTTTATTGCCTATTTATTTAAAAAATATTTACCTGCTTATCTTCTATCCGGCAGCACGGTGGTGTAGTGGTTAGTGCTGTCGCCTCACAGCAAGAAGGTCCTGGGTTCGAGCCCCGTGGCCGGCCAGGGCCTTTCTGTGCGGAGTTTGCATGTTCCCCCCGTGTCCGCGTGGGTTTCCTCCGGGTGCTCCGGTTTCCCCCACAGTCCAAAGACATGCAGGTTAGGTTAACTGGTGACTCTAAATTGACCGTAGGTGTGAATGTGAGTGTGAATGGTTGTCTGTGTCTATGTGTCAGCCCTGTGATGACCTGGCGACTTGTCCAGGGTGTACCCCGCCTTTCGCCCGTAGTCAGCTGGGATAGGCTCCAGCTTGCCTGCGACCCTGTAGAACAGGATAAAGCGGCTAGAGATAATGAGATGAGATGAGATCTTCTATCCGTTTGATGCGTGACACGGTACGCTGTCATGCAGAATCCTATGTCACGCAGCACCACCCTCATTTTCATCTCCTAATACATCCGTGTATCTGGTTAATCCAGTATGGCCACGCCCAGGGAAATGGCCCAACGGACTGAATGATGGCATTTCATAACCCCGTGATTAAACAATTTCCTGGTTAATTGCTTTAATAATAAGAAGTCAGAGAGGTTTTTGTAAAGAGAAATGCACATGTTTGAAGAAAGGAAGGTAACATGGCTGGATTTTGTTCTGTTTCCTATGAATGATGGAAGAAAAAAGTATGAATTCTAACCCCGCCCCTATCCCCGCTCCTAACCCCGCCCCTAGCCCTAACCTTCATAGCTATTATGCTCATAGCTAGATGGTCTCTGTTGTGTTTTCTGGCGCATTCTTTTCAGTGGACTGGCTGAAAAGTGAAGACACTTACAACGCCTTACTATCTGTCAATAACAGGAGGACATTTAAAACCAGCCCTGTTGAATAGACTCATCAATGAACTTCAGTGTACTACATTTTTAAATGCTGCCCGTACAAACACCTCACATCAGTCTTTTCAGAAAAACCTCCCTCCCCCAAATCCTAACTATAGTTTAGAATCAACAAAAAAAGGCACTGGAAAGCAAAATCAGATACATGTGGCTCCCTGTGATCATGCACTGCGCATTAAGATTAGATTACGCTCTGCAGGATAACTACGGACTTTTTCCTCTTCTGATCTAATCTCAGCTTTTTCAACATTAATCATTACAGGTACAGCTGTATATTTGTGTGCTCTTTAATCAGCGAGTGGTCCATCAGCAGCAGAACATGGCGTTGTTCTGTGGCGTCTTTAGGAAAAAGAGCTTCAGTATGTTAGTGTGGTGTGTGTGTGTGTGGGAGGGCCTTTCATTATGAAAACAACGTTGCTTGGGAACATTTAGTCCATTCCATGTTCTTGTGATCTATTGGCAGTGTGGCAGGTTGAGTCATCGCAATAAGGCATGGTTCTTCAGAGAAGTCTCTTAAAATGCTGTTCGGGAAAATAAACACTGACAACAAGCAGGCTTCTGAAGAACCTTGCAGATTCACTATGCATTATGGGACACGTGTTCTGTTTTGTTTATTTAAAAAAAAAAGTTCTTGTTGTTGATGGTGTTCAAAAGAGATCGTTGTAACTGCCTCGTTGTTTAATTGACCTCGATTTGCTTAATTGCAGGTACTGAGTAATTAGTGGCGAACCGTTACTATTAGAGCTGGGACTTGAGGCAAAACTTTGCCAGACACACCAAAAGGACAAAGGATTTTGCAAGGGATTAGCGGCAGGCTGCCAGGTCACTCCGTTGCGTGTAGTTGTTGATGTTGATTTTAAAAGTAACTAAGCACATTACACAGGGCAATGAATACTTAAGTCTGAGTGAAAAATCCTGTGGCGAGCGTGCAGCGTGGAAGAAGAGTCTGGAGACGGAAATCTTAGTTTCTCGGTCGTTAGCCTGTGCTACTTGTTCTCAATAGATAGCACTGGCTTGAACACTTTATTAGCGTTCGCTAACACTACTGATGAACGCTACACCGGCTGGAAGGTGACTTCACTGTTGCGCTGACGCCGTTGACTCACAGTTAAGCTCAAGTTGGCCTTTGAGAAGGCTGAGAGCGAGAAATTTTTGGTCCCTCCCACTATAAATCAAAATCTGATTGGTTAATTCATCTGTCACTTCCTACATAAACATACACTGTCATGGCCTTCTGTCCTGGCCAGGGGCATCAGAAGCATTTTTAATGTGGGGGGGACACACTGGCGGGGGGTCCTCCGCCAGAAAATTTTTAATTAATTAGATGCCATTTCCTGCATTCTGGTGTATTTTTAACAGGTTGTTAAACACCTAATTTTACCTACAAAAGTCACTTAATTCAATGACTATTTTAGAGACTCAACAATAAGTCCTCATTCAACTAGTCCATATATTCATCAGCCTGTTTTTAAACCCACCGCTACGCCTAAGATAATGAGATGAATGTGACACAGTTTATCACCAACAATGACTTTATGGGTGCATTTTACTTTTTATTTTGTGTTTTCTATTTAGTTTTAGATGTAACACAACATGCCACTGGGCCAAGCAATAGTGACACTCAACTGTATGTTTAAAAATAAGAATATTCATAATTTCACACAATGACCAGGCATGACATGGCATCATGCACACTTCATAACACAAAATCACACTGTGTCAAGCAACGGTGACACATAAAAAATAACTTCACACAATGAACAGGTGCAATTTTGTTAACCACCAACAGTGACTTTAGTGGGTGCATTTTACTTTTTTCTGATTTAGCGATACTCATAACAAAAATGGCATGGCATCATGCAGTCTTCATAACACAAAATTACACTGGGTCAAGCAACGACACATAAAAGAGAACTTCACACAATGAACAAGTGTAGTTTTGTCAACCTACATGCAATGGTGGTACTACAGTAACATTTACAGATCAGTATAACAAATAGATTTATAGATAGAACTCCTTCTTATATTGGTGCCACCACAATTTCTACCACTTCATAACTTTTATCCCCCTTTCCTTCACAATCCACCTGGAATAACATCCATCTCTCTCCATCGCTTTCCTTTCTACTATTCCTTCCCCATACACTGATTTCCCATCTTACTTTCCAGAAAACTGCCAAAGACCAGACAAAACAAGGAATCAATAAATATCAGAGCAGACTTGACCTCATTCTTGGCATTACAGTAAGGCAGGCCTACTGGGTTTGAATTAAATGATAGCTAATGTTAAGCTAGCTGATACATCTCCTAACATTGACTAGCCAGCTAACTGCACTAACATTTCCATTGGGACAAAAAAAAAAACCCTGTCCTGTGGGGAAATTCTGACTGACTTTCCGCTTCTTTGTAAATAATGTCCTTATGTCCATTGTGTCTGAGGAGGAGCAAATACTGCAAACAATTCATCATCAACCAAGAATACCCCATTAGGCGAAGCTTATTTCACTGTTTAGTTCTCTCTCTCATTATCTCTAGCCGCTTTATCCTTCTACAGGGTCGCAGGCAAGCTGGAGCCTATCCCAGCTGACTACGGGCGAAAGGCGGGGTACACCCTGGACAAGTCGCCAGGTCATCACAGGGCTGACACATAGACACAGACAACCATTCACACTCACATTCACACCTACGCTCAATTTAGAGTCACCAGTTAACCTAACCTGCATGTCTTTGGACTGTGGGGGAAACCGGAGCACCCGGAGGAAACCCACGCGGACACGGGGAGAACATGCAAACTCCGCACAGAAAGGCCCTCGCCGGCCCCGGGGCTCGAACCCAGGACCTTCTTGCTGTGATATTGGAGGCTCCTTCAAAAAAAAAAAAGGAAAAAAAACAGCTAAACAAAAATCTCTTTACAGAAAACATCACCATATCAACAATAGCCCAAGTTTTTGTATCAGTTTATCTGGAACCAAATGTGTAAGTTAGGGGCAGCCGTGGCCTGAAGGTTAGAGAATGCAGCCTTAGGCCCAAAGGGTTGCTGGTTTGATTCCCAGAACTGGCAGGGAAATTGTGAGGGGAGTTGAGTGAATGAACAGCACTTTCCCCTCCTTCTGTATCATGGCTTAAGTGTCCTTGAGAAAGTGCTCTAACCCCCAACTGCTCCTATGGGGTGCCAAGTGTCACCGGGCCCATTTCGTGGACGAAATGCATTTCGTCCGATGAAATGGAGAAAATGAAGACGAAATTATAAAACACTGTGATGCCTTTCGTCCACGGAATGCACACATCATTTTTCATTATGTCCACGAAACGATGAAGACAGTATGTCATTTTGTGTGTGTGAAATCACGAAATGCATTTTGTCAATCACAGAATGCATTCCCTATATCACGAAATTCATGGTGTCAATCACGACATATATTTCGTCCACAGAATGCATTCTGTACATCACAACATGTATTTCGTCCACAGAATGCATATGATGCATCACGAAATGAATTTCGTCAATGACAGAATGCATTTCGTCCATCACAAAATGCATTTCGAAAGGCATTCTGTGATGGACGAAATGCATTTCGTGATGGACGAAATGCATTCTGTCATTGACGAAATTCATTTCGTGATGCATCATATGCATTCCGTGGACGAAATACATGTTGTGATGTACAGAATGCATTCTGTGGACGAAATATATGTCGTGATTGACACCATGAATTTCGTGATATAGGGAATGCATTTCGTGATTTCACACACACGGAATGACATACTGTCTTCATCATTTTGTGGACATAATGAAAAATGATGTGTGCATTCCGTGGACGAAAGGCATCACGGTGTTTTATAATTTCGTCGTCATTTTCTCCATTTCGTCCACGAAATGGGCCCGGTGACACTTGGCACCCCATAGTAGCATAGCTGCCCACTGCTCTGGGTATGTGTGTGTGCTCATTGCTCACTTGTGTGTGTTCACTGCTTCAGATGGGTTAAATGCAGAGGAGGAATTTTGCTGTGCTTGAGTGTACATGTGCCAAAAATAAAGGCTTCTTCTTCTTCAAGTTGTTACTATTGAAGTGTTAATGTACTAGAACAAACACATTAGTGTACAGTAAATCTGTTATTTGAATTTCTGACCAATCAGAATTGAGCGCTCGACAGCACTGAGGTAAGATTTTGATTAATAATTAATTAAGAATGCGAAACTGATATTCACACCCTTTAAGCTTGACTGTAATAAGTGTAAGTAATACAGGATGTACTCAACAATAAGCCTTTTTAAGATAATAACATTTTTAGAGACTGTACTAAGAATACAGTACAGCAGTACAAAGAATACGCCTCATGTTCCGCTGAAGCTGCTTGGCTACGTTTAGTATTTTGTAAATATAACTAGCTAGCTTTAGCTTAGACAGTTTCAGAGATATTAGCGCAAACTATTGGAAGAAGAAGAGGTGTAGCTGTAATGAGCTGAAATAAAGAACGATGTACTGTAATTCTTCATGTGTACATGATGTCACGCTTACTTTCCAAACCAGAAGTCTGCCATGTTGGATGATAACAACAACCAAGATAGCGGCGCTTCACGTATGAGCTACTGCAACGCTTCATGATTTTCTTTTGATTTCATTACCTTTGAAGAAAGACAGTGCCTACTTTGTGTGCAGGATATAATTGTGGTAATAATGCTACTTGTGACAAAGAGAAACGGTTCTTCAGAATTCCCAAAATAATTAAAAATGGCGACAAAGCAGATGAAGAACTGTCCAGAGAACGCCGTGCGAACGCTGTGGTTCAAAAACATAAATTGTAACGACTTAACTGAGGAAAAAGCTAATTACACCCGTGTGTGTGGTGACCACTTTATAGAAGGAGTTCTTTGCGAATTAAAGCGATGTTTTGTGCTGATTAAATTGAACTTTTGAGCTTTAGCGCGAACACTTTCTCTGCTTCTCACCTTGCAGGAGCACCAGCAAAACAACAGTACGCGATAAAACAAATCCAGATTGGGCACCAACACTCAAATTCAGACACAATCATTAGGATCAAGATGAAAGATACCGTGACTCATCCCGCAGTATTGGGAAGCAACAGGATAAATGAAAGATCTGCCAAGAAGGCCAGATTAGAAGCAGCACAAACCTTAGCGAGTTTGGAGATACAAGGAGAACAATGTGGGTCAACTTTGCCAGACGAGATATTAGCGATGCCGTTCCAGTAACCCAGTAACTTCGTTGGTAATGAGGCTAAATCCTTTGTATAATCAGACAGCTTTAACATGTACGGATCAAAGCCACAAATATCAACTTTTTCTCTGAATCTTGACTTAGCAGAGGACTCCAGAGAATCAGAATATTTGGAGAAAGTCGGAGACCCATCACAGTTATTGTTCACACAAGACGGCATTTTGGATTTGTATATCATCCAACATGGTGGCAGAAGGAAGCACATCACACTATTTTGTCACACGATTGCACATAAAGAATGCTTCGAGAAGAAAGAACATCTCATCTCATTATCTCTAGCCGCTTTATCCTGTTCTACAGGGTCGCAGGCAAGCTGGAGCCTATCCCAGCTGACTACGGGCGAAAGGCGGGGTACACCCTGGACAAGTCGCCAGGTCATCACAGGGCTGACACATAGACAACCATTCACACTCACATTCACACCTACGGTCAATTTAGAGTCACCAGTTAACCTAACCTGCATGTCTTTGGACTGTGGGGGAAACCGGAGCACCCGGAGGAAACCCACACGGACACGGGAAGAACATGCAAACTCCGCACAGAAAGGCCCTCGCCGGCCACGGGGCTCGAACCCGGACCCGGACAGCGCTAACCACTACACCACCGTGCCACCCCAAGAAAGAACATTTTGGAGTGAATTTCTAAAAGGCTCAGGTTATGTTACTCAGCTAAATGTATAGGCTGATCAGTGTTTGTTAGGGTTTTAAAAGGTCTCTTGTCTAGAAAAGCTGTGTTTCTGGAGGGTTTGGCAGAAACTGGTTGGAATGAAGGTTGCATCAGGAGTATATTTGAAGAAATTGAGTTCACAGATGACTTTTTTAATGTTACAGTTTTATTTTAGCACTCATTAATGCCTGAATTGATTGAAATGCCAATGTGAGTGTGTTAGTACAATGTTGTGAATGAGTTCTACAGGTCACAGAAGTTTCGCAGCTGCTTTTCTTATTAGATCATGCTGTTATTTCTCATTAGCCCACATAAGCAATTACCAACAGTGGCTTGTTCCCGAATGCCACACACACACACACACACACACACACACACACACACACACACATGTACACACTTCACAAACCTTCTACTGCCTCTAAAAATATCTGTAATGCCTTTATCAGTTCAGTGTAGACATGTGTCTTGGCCCACGTTAAAACTTTTGCTTAATCTTTCCTCAAGTGCACAGCCACAGATTTATTTCAATTGGATTTTAATTTCATGCCATATCCTGAGCTGTCTATTTATATCCAGAGGTACAGCATGTACTCCACCATCACAGCACAGGATAGCTGCCAAAACTTCGCAGCCACGACTCCTCCTGGCTATCTCAAATTGCTTTCGCATGAATCCAACTCATCTCAGGCTCAAGGCTGATAAGTTACAGGCTGTGCGCTTTTATATAATGATAAGTACTTATAAGTAAATACTCTCACTCTTACGGCTACTTTAATAGGAATACCTGTACCCTTACTCATTCATCCAACGATTCAATCATGTGGCAGCGGTAATGCGGTGCATATAATTATGCAGATAGAGGTCAAGAGCTGCAGTTAATGTTAATAATTAGACAACAGAAACCCTGGAGTTTATACAGAATGGAGCAGAAAACCAGAAACATCCAGTAATTCTGGTGCAAACTGGTTCAAGTTGACAGGAAGTCTACAGTAATTCAAACAAGACCATCAATGACGGCGTAGCTCATTCCGTTCCCCTCTAGTCCAGAAGGAACGCTCTAAAGTGGGCCACATTGCACAACAAATGTTGCAAGCTATATACAAGCTATATATAGAAGCTATATACACCCTAGGAATACCGACCTATTTGTCAGAAAGAATCCAAACAGTGAGGAATTGACTGAGAAGAAGCGATTTTTGTTGAACTGCTCATTAAGGCTTAATTAGTCTATAGGTTCATTAATAACTGCAATTAAGCAAATATGGGTAGAAGTCATATGCACCCTAGGTACCCCTACCTTCATGCCAGAAAGAATCAAAATCAGTGAAGAACTGACGGAGAAGAAGCGATTTGTGTGGAAACTGCTCGTTAGGGCTTAATTACTCCATATCTTCATTATTAATTGCAGTGATGCAGATTTGGGAAGAAGTTACATGCACCCCAGGCAGACCTACCTTCCTGCCAAAAAGAATAAAAATCTGTGAAAAATTGAGAGAAAAAAAGCAATTTTGGTGAAATGTGGATGATGCCAGACAGACGACGGACGGACAACACGTGATGGCATAAGCCTGTTGGCCGGATGAGCTAATAACCACTCTTTACAATCATGGTAAGCAGAAATGCATCTCCAAAGATACAAAATCATGAACCTTGAAGCAGATAGGCTACAGTAGTAGAATGATCATGTCAAGATTTGCTCCTGTCAACCAAGAGCAGGAACTCGAGTCTACCGTGGACGCAGGTTCACCCAAACTGGACAGCTGAAGATTGGAAAAAGGTGCTCAGGTGTTCCTAATAAACTACTCAGTGACTATATATAAGATATAACAAATGTATAGCTTGATGATCCTGTGGTTATCGGGTTTGGGATAAAGGTGTGAAGTAGTACTTTTGAAATAATTATAATGTAATGATGCCCTTTGTGTCATGCTCTCATTCAACCCATAATGTGTTACATTTTCCAAATAAACAGCTTCCCTGTATTAAATATTCCCCAGCCATAAACATTTCAGCAAATCAGTAGTGAATAAACAATCCGAGAAATACTATATGTGTGTCAGTGTGGGAAAGTCCACGAGCAGGAACAGGAGCAGGGTTTGGCTGGTTAAACACTATAAATCCAGCACATTGGCAAGCAACGTGTTTTTCCATTAACTTCCATTCAAATGCAACCGATTTCTTTTATTCATTTTGAGAGGCATATAACCATCAGGAAAAAGAATTAGTTCCTACTTTCCGGGCTTTTAGGTCATGGTACATGCATGAGCAATTTGTTAGCATATCATTTAGTCAATCATGTGGCATTTTAGGTCTCTGGCTCAAATATTTCCAGAAAGAAAATCCTCACGAATTCAAGATGGCAGCACTCAAGACATGTAAATAATATTATAAGAGGTCTTGCAACCCTAATTCCAAAAAAGAGTTGGGACACTGTGTAAAACAAATAAAAACAGAATGCGAAGAATTGCAAATCAAGGAAACCCTATATTTCACTGAAAATAGTACAAAGACAATATATCAAATGATGAAACTGAGAAATTTTATTGGTTTTTGAAAAATATATGCTCATTTGGAATTTGATGTCAGCAACATGTTTCAAAAAAGTTGGGACAGGGGCAACAAAAGACTGAAAAAGTTGTGTAATGCTAAAAAAAACAAAACCCTACAACCCCGATTCCAAAAAAAGTTGGGACAAAGTACAAATTGTAAATAAAAACAGAAAGCAATAATTTACAAATCTCAAAAACTGATATTGTAGACAACATATCAAATGTCGAAAGTGAGACATTTTGAAATGTCATGCCAAATATTGGCTCATTTGAAATTTCATGACAGCAACACATCTCAAAAAAGTTGGGACAGGGGCAATAAGAGGCTGGAAAAGTTAAAGGTACAAAAAAGGACCAGCTGGAGAACCAAATTGCAACTCATTAGGTCAATTGGCAATAGGTCATTAACATGACTGGGTATAAAAAGAGCATCTTGGAGTGGCAGCGGCTCTCAGAAGTAAAGATGGGAAGAGGATCACCAATCCCCCTAATTCTGCACCGACAAATAGTGGCGCAATATCAGAAAGGAGTTCGACAGTGTAAAATTGCAAAGAGTTTGAACATATCATCATCTACAGTGCATAATATCATCAAAAGATTCAGAGAATCTGGAAGAATCTCTGTGCGTAAGGGTCAAGGCCGGAAAACCATACTGGGTGCCCGTGATCTTCGGGCCCTTAGACGCCACTGCATCACATACAGGCATGCTTCTGTATTGGAAATCACAAAATGGGCTCAGGAATATTTCCAGAGAACATTATCTGTGAACACAATTCACCGTGCCATCCGCCGTTGCCAGCTAAAACTCTATAGTTCAAAGAAGAAGCCGTATCTAAACATGATCCAGAAGCGCAGACGTCTTCTCTGAGCCAAGGCTCATTTAAAATGGACTGTGGCAAAGTGGAAAACTGTTCTGTGGTCAGACGAATCAAAATTTGAAGTTCTTTATGGAAATCAGGGACGCCGTGTCATTCGGACTAAAGAGGAGAAGGACGACCCAAGTTGTTATCAGCGCTCGGTTCAGAAGCCTGCATCTCTGATGGTATGGGGTTGCATTAGTGCGTGTGGCATGGGCAGCTTACACATCTGGAAAGACACCATCAATGCTGAAAGGTATATCCAGGTTCTAGAGCAACATATGCTCCCATCCAGACGACGTCTCTTTCAGGGAAGACCTTGCATTTTCCAACATGACAATGCCAAACCACATACTGCATCAATTACAGCATCATGGCTGCGTAGAAGAAGGGTCCGGGTACTGAACTGGCCAGCCTGCAGTCCAGATCTTTCACCCATAGAAAACATTTGGCGCATCATAAAATGGAAGATACGACAAAAAAGACCTAAGACAGTTGAGCAACTAGAATCCTACATTAGACAAGAATGGGTTAACATTCCTATCCCTAAACTTGAGCAACTTGTCTCCTCAGTTCCCAGACGTTTACAGACTGTTGTAAAGAGAAAAGGGGATGTCTCACAGTGGTAAACATGGCCTTGTCCCAACTTTTTTGAGATGTGTTGTTGTCATGAAATTTAAAAATCACCTAATTTTTCTCTTTAAATGATACATTTTCTCAGTTTAAACATTTGATATGTCATCTATGCTCTATTCTGAATAAAATATGGAATTTTGAAACTTCCACATCATTGCATTCCGTTTTTATTTACAATTTGTACTTTGTCCCAACTTTTTTGGAATCGGGGTTGTAATTTGGTTAATTGGCAACGGGTCAGTAACATGATTGGGTATAAAAAGGGCATCCAAGAGAGGCGGAGTCTCTCAGAAGTAAAGATGGGGAGGAGTTCACCCCTCTGTGAAAGATTGTGTGGGCAAACAGTGCAAAAATGTAAGAATAACATTCCTCAATGTAAAATTGCAAAGGATTTGGGGATCACATCATCTATGGTCCATAATATCATTAAAAGATTCAGAGAATCTGGAGAAATCTCCGTATGCAAGAGACAAGGCTGAAAACTGACACTGGATGCCTGTGATCTTCAGGTTCTCAGGCAACACTGCATTAAAAGCAGACACGTGTCTGTAGTGGAAATCACTGTATGGGCTCAGGAATACTTCAGAAAACCATCGTCTGTGAAAACAGTTCATTACTGCATCCACACATGCAAGTTAAAGCCAGATATAAACAATATCCAGAAACATTGCCACCACCTCAGGGCCCGAGCTCTTTTACGATGGACTGAAGCAAAGTGGAGAATTGTCCCAAGGTCTGACGAATCAAAAGTAGAAATTCTTTTTAGAAATCATGGACACCACGTCCTCCAGGCTAAAGAGGAGAGGTACCATCCGGCTTATCATCAGTGCACAGTTCAAAAGCCAGTCTCTGTGATGGTATGAGTGTGCATTAGTGCACATGACATGGGTAGCTTGCACATCTGGGAAGGCATCATTCATGCTGAATGATATATATATATGTTTCAGGGCAATATGCTGCCATCCAAACAAAATCTTTTTCAGGGAAGGCCTTCCTCCTTTCAGCAAGACAATGCCAAACCGCTTTCTGCACATATTAAAACTGCATGGCTCCGTAGTGAAAGAGTCCGGGTGCTAAACTGGCCTGCCTGCAGTCCAGACCTGTCTCCCATTTAAAACATTTGGTGCATTATGAAGCGCAAAATATGACAAAGGAGACCCCGAACTGTTGAGCAACTGAAATTGTATATCAGGCAAGAATGGGACAACATTTCTCTTTCAAAACTACAGCAATTGGTCTCCTCAGTTCCCAAACGTTTACAGAGTGTGATTAAAAGTAGACGTGATGCAACACAGTGGTAAACACTCCCCTGTCCCAACTTTTTTAAAACATGTTGCTGACATCAAATTCAAAATGAGCATATATTTTTCAAAAAACAATAAAATTTCTCAGTTTCAACATTTGATATGTTGTCTTTGTACTATTTTCAATGAAATATAGGATTTCCATGATTTGGGGCAAATTATCACTTCTGTTTTTATTTACAGTTTACAGGGTGTCCCAACTTTTTTGGAAGTGGGGTTGTAGAAGAAGAAGAAGAAGAAGAAACCTTTATTTGTCACATGCCAACTGTCATCATCAGCACTATCTTTTGGCAAGTTTAAAAAAATTCCCAATAGACACATCACTCCCTCAAGTAAGTTGTATTATCAAGACATATATTATAACATTACTTCCTTTTCATTATTTCATTTCAATAAAATTTCCTCAAGAATGCATGTACCATGGAAATACATGTTTTCATGATGTCGTACTACCTAGGAATATTTGAGCCAATGACTAGGAAAGTTAGCAGGCTTGGAAAATCCTCCATGTGGTGAAATTTTAAATTTGTGCACTGAAATCCAAAGGACCTTGATTTATCAAACTGGCATATTTTTCTACCATGGTAGCTGTTGAATGGAGCTAGCTACGATATAAGATAAACTGTTAGAAAAAGGCAGATATTATGGCTAATTTGTACAACAGAAAGCTGTTAGTTAAACACAACAACCAGAACAACTTCCTATGACGTTTGACAAGAAATAACACATTATTATACAAGTACACTGTATTACTCCAACAGGTGTCCCTCAAGGTTGCATTCTACGTTAGGTTAACGTGGGGCGGCCTTGGGCTGAAGTGCCCTTGAGCAAGGTACCTAACCCCTGACTGCTCCCCGGGCGCTCTGGTGTGGCTGCCCACTGCTCTGGGTGTGTGTGCGCGTGTGTTCACTGCATGGAAATCCTATATTTCACTGAAAATAGTACAAAGACAACATATCAAATGTTGAAACTGAGAAATTTTATTGTTTTTTGAAAAATATATGCTCATTTTGAATTTGATGTCAGCAACATGTTTTAAAAAAGTTGGGACAGGGGAGTGTTTACCACTGTGTTGCATCACGTCTACTTTTACTCACACTCTGTAAACGTTTGGGAACTGAGGAGACCAATTGCTGTAGTTTTGAAAGAGAAATGTTGTCCCATTCTTGCCTGATATACAATTTCAGTTGCTCAACAGTTCGGGGTCTCCTTTGTCATATTTTGCGCTTCATAATGCGCCAAATGTTTTAAATGGGAGACAGGTCTGGACTGCAGGCAGGCCAGTTTAGCACCCGGGCTCTTTTACTGCTGTAGTAATCATTATCCTTTCCATGTCTGACTAATGCAAGTGTTAAGGAGAACTTTTCCTTGGTACTGTGTCATGTGTCATTCTGCAAATTATAGAATATTTTAAATCAGAATTTGATACTGAAGGTTCCTGCTAGTGTTGAAGTTAAGACCACCTAAACCAAGACCAAGTCATGATCGACATAAGAGTGTATCAAGCCTGAGACAAGATCAAGCCTTTGAAGGGTTGAGACTAATTCAAGGCCAAGACTTTGAGGGGTTGAGACTAATTCAAGACCAAGATTTTGAGGGGTTGAGACTAATTCAAGACCAAGATTTTGAGGGGTTGAGACTAATTCAAGACCAAGATTTTGAGGGGTTGAGATCAAGTCAAGACCAAGACTTTGAGGGGTTGAGATCAAATAAAATTGAAATAAAATCCCGAGCCCTCTATGTCTGAGACCGAGACAAGACCGAGTAAAAATGCAGTTGACTCTGAGACCTTCAAAAGTAGTCTTGAGACCAACCTTGAGACCAAGACCAAACTCAAGTACTACAACACTAGTTCCTGCAAAAGAGGAACAAGTATTCAAAGAACTTGTCATTTGGTTGTTTCTAAAATTTCAGAACCAAAAGCAGGCACATTTCCATTTCCATCAGTCGCTAAGTAACACAAGAGAAGTGAAATCTAAACTAACTGGTCGAGAAGTTATAGCATTGTCCACATGTGTGGTACCGTGTCTGTTTAATATCCACAGTGCTTCTCCGGATTTCTTCTATACACAACCATTCGCTTTATTTAGACTGATGTTTGCTGATTTATGGTTTTGCAACTTGAAGACGAGCTGCCAAGGAAAATATTCAAAGCGGCAAATGAAAAATGTCTCCAGGCCCATTTTAGAAAATGCAAAAACTTTTTTGTTTTGTTTTAAGAGAGCTCTTGAGAGAGATCCTGTGACAAAAAAAGACATGCTTTTTCGCTTCACAGTTAAACTATGTTGGACAAAGTTATTGAAAAGAAGAAGAGAAGAGGCTGGTTTAATTCCTCTCCATATTTTATCTTCTTTGTAAAATGATCTGATTTTGGGGAGTGCTTCTTGAAAAGCATCATCACTCTCAGATTGTCAGGTAAATGATGTCTATATATAATGGAAATGTTTTGGCACTGCGATCTGTGGGTATCACGCTCCAGCCAAGTGAAATGTCCAACAATATTTATGTTTCCTAAATATAACCTTTCCAAGTAGTAAGATCAGATTCTGAAGGTCACTGCAAAAGAAACCTTATTGCAGGCTATGAAAAGAAATCCTGGAAAGTGAGAGAAAGTGATAAGGTTTTAAAATCTCTGGCTGCAGAGATTGTGAAATCAATACCAACCTATTAGGGCAATCAGCCTAATGCTAGGTAGCCTGCAAATCTGCCTAGCTAGCTACTAAAGTCATGGGCTACATTTGAATAAAGCTTATAATGTGACAATTTCATGTTCTTTCTCAGAAAAATAAAGAAAGAAAGAAAACTCTAAATCCTCCTTGGAAAGTCAGGACCCAAACGTTAGCGAATCAACATGGCTGCTCACATTGTCAACGGTAAATAAAGTGGTATTTGTTCATATCGGTGAACAAACACAATAGTTTTTTTTTATCTATAACACTTACTATACAGTTAGCTTTTTTTTAAGCAAGAAAAGCATTCATGGAGGCACAGTGCACGATTAGCACAGTGCTGTGTTTTGGTACACTGCTAGCTTAGCTAATCTGGAAGAATAAAACACACTTGTACTTGCTAACATATACCATTTTCATTGCTAAATAAAGAACATGTCATAGTTTTTATTTGTTTAGAGTTAAGATGAATTCAAATGAGTTACTGTTAGCACTTACATTATAACAGCTAAAAACAGTCTCTCTTTTTTCCCCTCTCAAACAAATGCAGCTTACATTAATGCTACATTTAACAGTTATTCCACGAAATCGAGTCGTATGTGAGCTGATAGTTGATGAAGCGCGTAGCACCGAGTCGGCTATAAGCCATGTATGACGAGATTGAGTGGAATAACTGTTTTATTCTATCCGCATTCACTGGATTTTGAGAAACAGAGCCTTTTTATTTTAATATTTTGCAAATTCAATAAATAAAAAACGGGCGGTACGGTGGTGTGGTGGTTAGCGCTGTCGCCTCACAGCAAGAAGGTCCGGGTTCGAGCCCCGTGGCCGGCGAGGGCCTTTCTGTGTGGAGTTTGCATGTTCTCCCCGTGTCCGCGTGGGTTTCCTCTGGGTGTTCCGGTTTCCCCCACAGTCCAAAGACATGCAGGTTAGGTTAACTGGTGACTCTAAATTGACCGTAGGTGTGAATGTGAGTGTGAATGGTTGTCTGTGTCTATGTATCAGCCCTGTGATGACCTGGCGACTTGTCCAGGGTGTACCCCGCCTTTCGCCCGTAGTCAGCTGGGATAGGCTCCAGCTTGCCTGCGACCCTGTAGAACAGGATAAAGCGGCTACAGATAATGAGATGAGATGAGAAAAACTTTATACAAAATGTCTGACAAAATCATTTCCACGTAAAATGTAAACAAACCGGCGAAATGAAGGTAGCAATTTTTGGAAAATGCTATAATAATAATAATAATAATAATAATAATAATAATTCTTGAAAAATAAAGATACGTTCTTACCATCAAATACTTTTATTCCATATTTTGTTGCTTTTTTGTATTTTTGGGGATTTAGTTTTTGAGTAGAGTTTTTATTTCGTCCTCAGTTGGTTCAGCAACACACTCTGCCATTTTCTTCTTCTTCTAGGTTTTTTTGGCTGTTGGCAAACCAACTTAAAGGTGCATTACCACCACTGACTGGGCTGGAGTGTGGAACAGGAGATATTGGGCAGAAAAAAACCCAACTATATTCTTTTCGCTATTTCTGTTTCTTTTAAATACTTGATAACAAAGTGATATATCTGACTTGATGTGTGCCGCCATTTTGTTTTTCTCTACTCACGGTATATGAGCTGATATCCTAGTAGCAAAGTAGCCAATCAGAGTGCACGATTCCTCATATCCAGTGAATGTGGATAGAATAATAATGATTACATCCCTGTTTCTAAAAGCTATAAAGCACATTCAATTATAAAGATATCGCGAAGTCTTGCCAACTACAGTACTACGACATGTATGTTCCAATCCTTTTTTTTTTTCTCAAGCCATGATTGCTCAACTTAAAAAATTATAGCTTTACCTCTGACTGTTCCTGACACTGTTGCTGACACTGGGAACTCCTTTTATACATGTTAAATGAACATCTCCTTTTGGAAAAACATTTTAATAAGTCCCTGTGTAAGCTGTTACGATTATATAGAAACAGCAACATATTAGAATTAGAGCATAAACCAGGAAGAGCTCAATCAAAGCTCGGGCTCTTGTCTCTTGTTCTTTTCCTCCATAACTCCAAAGTACAATCAAGGCCTTTGAATACACACATTTTCATGTGGAGAGGTTGAGTTTATGCCCACTGGTGCAGAGGATGTTTAAGTTTGGGTCAGCTGCCAAGCATTACTTTGTCCCCAGGATAATATTCAACCCTTCAGTGGCTTTCTTCTTCATCCAGAGAAAAAGAAGTGGCCTAAACCCTGGATGAACTCTTTGTGCTATGATAGCCATCAGTTTGGGTGAAGGAACACAAAACAAATGTATTATTAAAAGCCCATCTGTTTAGCTTCACACTATCTGATATCCTGTAGCCCAGTTTCACCCCTGTGTGTCCAAACATGGTATCATCACGACGTGCCCCAGACGCCAACGTACAACAGACTTGCTTTGTGTTTGTCTCTGTGTCAAACAAGCTGGGGTTTTTAAAATCATCAAAAGAAAAATCTATTCAAATACCATCAAGTTTGCTAAATTGGTCACTCATTAAACATTAAAATGGACACAGAAACATACAAGCTGTCATACTTGACTTTCTTTCTAGTGTGAAAAACAGTCTGAAGCTGTTTAGGGGCCTCTGCAGTCTCCAGGCAACGGTGAGAGAAAGAATAAGAGCTGTGTGCTGTGGTGTGGGTGGCTTATTCATTAGACCAGGCACTTTTTTTTCTTTCTTTTTTTTAAGTTGTTGTTGTTCTTATCGGAGCGTACTGGAGCCAGAGAAATTAACATCTTATTCAGGAGCTATAATCTCCAAAGCATGTGCCGTTTCAAAGGGGCGGAGCCGCTTCACGCAAGCTTGCGTGTCAGGGAGTAAGTGGGAGAAATCTGAGCAGTTGGAAAGCATGCAGGCACTTTTCAGCTCAAGTCTGAACCTCGCCGCCACTCCTGTCGGCTCTTAGGACATAAATAAACACAAAAGCCGTGCTGGCACACGGTACGGTATAGCACGCTCTATAGTATACACTGTGGAGGGGTTGTTAATGGGAGGGAACAGTCTGCTGAGTGCACGGTTAAGTGTGTGGACTGGTGTTAGGAAAAAAAGATTTTTAAAAAAAGGAAAGAAAAAAGGAAATGTAATTAAAAGACATTTAGTGTATTGGGGTTCACAGATGTCCCTGCATTATCACATAATCATCCAGTATCAGTTCACCTTTCTCATGAAAAACTTTTCCTTTCAATCTAAAGTTTTGTTCATTTTCCCTCATGTTTCATCTGGTTGCATTTTTGATATTCAAGGCTCTGCATGGCCTTTCTCCAAATTGAAGTACCTTGAAGAACTTGTATATATTTTACTTAATAGTAAAAAGGTTTTTTTTTACTTCTGTGCTTAAGGTTTTCCTTGTCACTGCAGCGTTTATAAACTCTTTATTCAACACCGCATCCTACATTCCTATAACAGCGCAGCCTACAGTGTTTTATTCCTCTTATACAGCAATTTGCCAGTGATTACATTTTATTAACGAATTATGGTATAGAACAACACATACTTCTTATCATTTATCTTTACGTGTAATGTTATAGAAAAGCCCATAAAAAGTTAGTTCATGCTAAACTTTACGTTATAGCAGCTATAAACAGTCTCTCCCTTACCAGGCACTCTTTGTGTCTGTCTTGAAGTAGACAGACAGACAGACAGACAGACAGACAGACAGACAGACAGACAGACAGACAGACAGACAGATAGATAGATAGATAGATAGATAGATAGATAGATAGATAGATAGATAGATAGATAGATAGATAGATAGAGAGTAAAAAGTATTTGATCCCTTGCTGATTTTGTTGGTTTGCCCACTAATAAAGACATGATCATTCTATACTTTTAATGGTAAATGTATTCTAACATGGAGAGACAGAATATCTCATCTCATCTCATTATCTCTAGCCGCTTTATCTTTCTACAGGGCCGCAGGCAAGCTCGTCCTATCCCAGCTGACTACGGGCGAAAGGCGGGGTACACCCTGGACAAGTCGCCAGGTCATCACAGGGCTGACACATAGACACAGACAACCATTCACACCTACGGTCAATTTAGAGTCACCAGTTAACCTAACCTGCATGTCTTTGGACTGTGGGGGAAACCGGAGCACCCGGAGGAAACCCACACGGACACGGGGAGAACATGCAAACTCCACACAGAAAGGCCCTCGCCGGCCCCGGGGCTCGAACCCAGGACCTTCTTGCTGTGAGGCGACAGCGCTAACCACTACACCACCGTGCCGCCCGAGAGACAGAATATCAAAAAGAAAATCCAGAAAATAACTTTAAAGGACCCATGGCATGGTGGTTTGTTGATGCTTTAAACGGGCTCGTGGAGGTTTCCGGATGTTATATCCGCAGCCTTTCTCGAAATGAACCTTCGGCACGTAGATATAGCCTCCTGGGAGAAAGCCCCATTTCAGCGCTTTTCCCAGTGCGTCGTTTTGCTAATGAGAAGCAGGAGGCGGGGAAGGGTATAGGGTGGGGGCGGGTCTTATCATTAATATGCATGACATGTAAACGTGTTACCTCTGATTGGCTAACAGCACTGTGACGCTACCTCCAGTGGGTCAGAACAAGCGGATGTGGGTGTCTTACTATGGCGAGAGAGAAGGAACAAACCGCGAAGGGAAAAATACCGCGCGCTGACGTCATTAAGGTGCGACGCGGGAAATAAAATAAATTCAACAAATGTTTGGGTTTTTACTGAACAAACAAATAAAATGAACGAGTGACTTAAAAAAAGAATGTGGGTGTCTTTGTAAAAACTGTTTTGATTGGCTATTATAACAGAGCATGCTGCATGCTTTTTGGTTTTGTAGCGCAGAGTACCTGGCTAACTGCAGGAAGCGGTTAGCTGCACAGCTAATGTAGCCATTGCAAGGCTAACGTGGCACCGATTTTAAAACACGGCAAAACATAAGCTCATAAGTTACAGTCAATTTCCAGACTAAACTCAGTTTAACAGAGCATGCTGCATGCTTTTTGGTTTTGTAGCGCAGAGTACCTGGCTAACTGCAGGAAGTGGTTAGCTGCACAGCTAATGTAGCCATTGCAAGGCTAACGTGGCACCGATTTTAAAACACGGCAAAACGACTTAACAGTTATACACTTACTTGTTCGGTGTTTGTGGCTGATGTGGCAGGGATGCTTGGTACGGACCCAGGCTTCAGTGACAGTTGATGTGCAAAACCTGCCCTGTACTGTCCCAAGTTGTGGAAACATTCATCAGGAAAATGCTTCCGACAAACATACACTGTCTTAGGTAGACTCGACGGCGTATTATTGGAGTAAATAAAATTAAGCCACTGCGTCTTCAGGGGCTCTCCCGTCGGCAGTAAAAACAGACTCCTTTCTGTGTTGTCACATCCATGTACAGCACAACTTCCACGTTTGGTGGCAACTTTTGAGCTGGGCGGGGCAATCCATACAGTGGGTGGGAATCCAGAGGGGGGGCGTGGGGATCATCTCCCTTGCTGACGTAGGCAAGGGAAGAGTTTATCAACGCGCCGTTTTGACGCGCCATTCTCAAATGCTGGGCATAGTTTGGTTTACACATTATGAAATTTCTAGCCACTGGGGTGACTCAAGAAGGTCAGAGGAACTCATTTTAACGTTAAAAAACCTCAGAAAGTGAAAATTTCATGCCACGGGACCTTTAAAGAATATATATTAATTGATTTGTATTTCATTGAGGGAAATAAGTATTTGATCCCCTAGTATGCATTAGTTCTGGCTTTCACAGACCAGTTAGACACTCCCAATCAACTTGTTACCTGAATTGAAGACACCTGTTCTAACTAATCACCTGTATGAAAGACACCTGTTCACAGAATCAGACAATCAGACAGATTCCAAACTCTCCAACATGGGTAAGACCAAAGAACTCTCTCAGGACCTCAGAGACAGGATTGTTGACCTGCACAAATCTGGAATGGGCTACAAAAACATTAGCAAGATGCTGGTTATTAAAGTAACAACCATTGGTGCAATTGTGAGAAAATTTAAGAAGTATAACATGACCATCAATAGACCTCGGTCTGGTGCTCCACAGAAGATTTCACGTCATGGGGTGGCAATGATCATGAGAACTGTGAGAAATTGGCCTGCAACCACACAGCGGGAGTTAGTGAATGACCTCAAGGCAGCTGGGACCACAGTCACCAGGAAAACAATTGGCAACACTTTGCGCCGCAATGGATTAAAATCCTGCAGTGCCCGAAAGGTACCCCTGCTTAAGAAGGCACATGTGGAGGCCCACCTAAAGTATGCCAATGATCACCTCAAAGATGTACAAAGTGATTGGGAGAAGGTTCTGTGGTCAGACGAGACCAAAATTGAACTATTTGGCCTGAACTCTACTTGTCATGTGTGGAGGAAGAAAAATGCTGCCTATGACCCCAGGAATACTGTGCCCACCGTCAAGCATGGAGGTGGAAGCATTATGTTTTGGGGGTGTTTCTCTGCCAAGGGCACAGGGCTACTTCACCGCATCAGTGGGAAGATGGATGGAGCCATGTACTGTGCAGTCCTGAGGGACAACCTCCTCCCCTCTGCCAGGAAGTTGAAAATGGGTCGTGGTTGGGTCTTCCAACATGACAACAACCCGAAGCATACAGCAAATGCAACAAAGGAGTGGCTCAAGAAGAACCACATTAAGGTCATGGAGTGGCCCAGCCAGTCTCCGGACCTCAATCCAATCGAAAATCTATGGAGGGAGCTGAAGGTCCGAGTTGCCAAGCGACAGCCCACCAACCTTAATGATTTAGAGAGGATCTGCAAAGAAGAGTGGGCCAAAATTCCCCCTGATATGTGTGCTAACCTTGTGGTTAACTACAACAAACGTCTGTCCACTGTGCTTGCAAACAAAGGCTTTGCCACCAAGTATTAAGTGCTTTTGGCTAGAGGGATCAAATACTTATTTCCCTCAATGAAATACAAATCAATTAAAATATATTCTTTAAAGTTATTTTCTGGATTTTCGTTTTGATATTCTGTCTCTCCATGTTAGAATACATTTACCATTAAAAGTATAGAATGAGCATGTCTTTATTAGTGGGCAAACCAACAAAATCAGCAAGGGATCAAATACTTTTTACTCTCACTGTAGATAGATGCAGCTTGTCATTCATGTCATTGTTACTGAGAAACCAGAAAACTCAGTATTCCAAAGCGCTGACACTGGAGACTCCTTCCATAAATGTAAAGTGAAATAACAGCTTTTTTTAAAAAAAAAAATTCAATATTAATTTTAGATATTATGGAACATCTGCTATACAAGTCCCTTTGAATGCAATTTGTGAGAAATTATAAGGTTTGTGTTATAAATATGACTGTTTTTTTTCATGTTCTGTAACGTCACGTAACACTGCAACAAAGATTTCCAGATCACACCCAAACAGAGCCACATGGCAAAGATAACTGATAAAAAAAAATTCTTTTTGTTCTTTCTCTGTCTCTCTTTTTTACAATTCTTCTGTGCGAAAATATTCAGTGCATGTTTGTACACGACTTATGATAAAGGCTTGAAGTTCTAGTTATTCTTTAAACAAAGACTGTATAGTGAAACTTCAACAGTTGGAAGTATTTCAGATAAAACATGACTTGTAGATTAGTGCATCTGGGAGGACATTTTGGTAGTTTCTTTCTCTCGAATCACTCAGATGATGGTGATTCATGGCTTCCTGCGTGCCGCTTTCACCCCGATCCATATCTGAATGAGGGAAAGCTGACACAACCACAGAGGAGAGGAATTCTGTCTGCAACCTGATTTTATCACTGAAGTGTTTGGTTTTTTTTTTTTTTTGTAGGCTTAAGTTCAGGTCTTTAATTGATTACTCACTTTCGCCCTGAGATTACTGCAAAGCTATCATTTGTGAGAGATAAAGTGAGAATATGTAAGAGCACATCTTTCTTTTTTCCACTATTAAGGCTCAGAGCTGTGCAGCTTGCATGCAGCAAAACCATGACTTTGGTATTAAACTCTGGGTTATTATACTAAACTCAGTGAGTTTATCATTTTTATAATACTGTTATAAAATGCTACAATCATCATTAATTTGCTGTTATACCACAATTGCAACTGAATTCTCAATGCTGATTGGTTGGAAGGTGTTGAGTTTTCGGTGAAAGTAGCTCTGATAGTAGCGCAGCTTTACATGATATGAATGCACTCTTTCTAATACTTTATTGTTTCTATAGTAACCAGCTCTTTTACTGACTTGTATGGTGGGCATCTACATAAACCTATTAAAACTTTCCGTAATTGTTAATAAGGATTTCTGCAACGCAATGTTTATGGAACGAGTCTCCAGTGTCGTCGGTATTTGACTATAACACACACCACTTTAATTATATCATAGCCCCCAAAAGGCTCTGTTTACTGACTCCATTGAGGTTTGTACACTACCGTTCAAAAGTTTGGGGTCACCCAGACAATTTTGTGTTTTCCATGAAAAGTCACACTTTTATTTACCACCATAAGTTGTAAAATGAATAGAAAATATAGTCGAGACATTTTTCTGGCCGTTTTGAGCATTTAATCGACCCCACAAATGTGATGCTCCAGAAACTCAATCTACTCAAAGGAAGGTCAGTTTTATAGCTTCTCTAAAGAGCTAAACTGTTTTCAGCTGTGCTAACATGATTGTACAAGGGTTTTCTAATCATCCATTAGCCTTCTGAGGCAATGAGCAAACACATTGTACCATTAGAACACTGGAGTGAGAGTTGCTGGAAATGGGCCTCTATACACCTATGGAGATATTGCACCAAAAACCAGACATGTGCAGGTAGAATAGTCATTTACCACATTAGCAATGTATAGAGTGGATTTCTGATTAGTTTAAAGTGATCTTCATTGAAAAGAACAGTGCTTTTCTTTCAAAAATAAGGACATTTCAAAGTGACCCCAAACTTTTGAACGGTAGTGTATGTCCAGACTAAACCAAATGGTTTTGACCAAATGTCTGTCAAAAGCGGCCCAGTGGTGGAAATTTATAAACAATGATTGGTTCTCAACTTACCTAACCCTAAACAGAGAAATCATAGAATGTATGAGTGGCATAGTACAGTAGTTGGCAAGACTTCACAATATCTGGATGTTTGAGTGTTGTTGTTTTTTTTAAGATTGGTTGTAAACAGGAAGTTGGGCTGTTAGTAGAAGAAGTTATTAGTACTCAGTGCAGAGGGTCCTAAAGTTCTAGAAAATAACTTTTTACACAGAACCGTTTGTTTGAAAAACAATGAACATCATGAACAATTTGCAACATGAGTCTTTGGTAATAAGAAAGTCCTTGAAAAAAAGTAGTGTATATCAGCAAATATACACTCTTTTTTTTTTCCAAGGATATAGTGGTTAGCACTGCTGCTTCACAGCAAGAAGGTCCTGTTGAGCCCAGTGGCTGGCGAGGGCCTTTCTGTGTGGAGTTTGCATGTTCTCCCCGTGTCTGCATGGGTTTCCTCTGGGTGCTCCGGTTTCCCCCACAGTCCAAAGACATGCAGGTTAGGTTAACTGGCTGCTCTAAATTGTCTATAGGTTGAGGGTTGAGAGAAGAAAACCTCTATAATAATCCAGTAGAAGGCAACGGGAAACCACTACTGTAATCCTTCCCTAGAAACTTTGATGGCTGAAGCTATCAGAGCAGACCTGCCATCAGGCAGAACACTAAAGAAGAAGAAATGTATATCACCAAATGGACACCGTGTGTTGGCTTAGTGGTTAGCGTGTCTGCCTCTTGATCATGAGTTCTACTCATGGTTGGGTCATACCAAAGACCACCATAAAAATGGTACCTACTAAAGTCAAACTCTCGTGGTTAACAGAGGACCAGCCCCCCACTGTAACCCTAGCTATGTAATAGGCGAGAGGCTGAGGGCTACTGAAACAGAGATTGGTGGCACCTGATGTACCTTGTGGCATGGGAAGGACTTTGAAAAAAAAAATGTCAGCGAATGAGACTACTTTTTTAAAGACAAGAGAAAGGCAACATTCTCGTGTACATACTGTACCACTCAATACCGGGAGTCTCCTCCATTTTTTTTTTAACAACCAAAGAGAACACAGTCCTACTCACTTGTTTTCTATTGATTCCTAAAGCCAAGGCTTATGGATTCACCAATCAAAGTTCACCAAGAATAATTTGGAATGAAGCTACCAGAAGTACATAAATGCTTCTTTCATTTCCTACATCCTTTTCCCTTCAGTGAATTGGCTTTTCTGACAGACACCTCTGGCTTTAGATGTCTCTAGATGTCCCCAATATGAGTCCACCAGATGAACATACAACTCAGCTTCTTCCTGTTCATCTTGATCATTGACGAATGTGCAACATGATGCTTGGCAAAGTCAAAATAAGGCCATACTCGCATTCTTTCATCTGTAGTTCAATGCACCATCTTCAAAGATGTTGCATGTGAAAGTAATTGACACTTGAAGTACTAGACAGAGGGAAATAGACTGACACCACCTGTTGTTTTCCATCACAGTGTCGGTTGGTACTTTCATTGAAGCCAGGAGGTCATAAAGTTCTCAGAGTATACAAGAGAATTCCAGGTTTGTTATCTAGGACATCTACAGTCTATTTATAAAGGTACAAAACAACTACTGGCTTTTATTTCAGGTCACAGTATTGCAAGTTGGATGATGAACGTGCCATCAATCCTGTCCTGTTTAAACTTGCATGCAAAAGTTTGCACTGCCACGTTACACTAAGTCCTGTGGTCCAGAATGTAAGGCAACACCAAAGAATCCAGATATGATTTGAGTCAAGTATAACAAATTACTGTAGTTATAATAAATATACCATAAAATATTGATGGGCAAAAGTTTGCCACACAATCTGTTAGAACACCACTAAACTTATTGTTGTTATAAATTATATTAATTTTGTCCTATGGGTATGCAAACTTTTGCACTAGAACATATAGTCAAATCATTTTTCTGAGAATGGCACAAGCTATTTGTCAAGAGGACGACACTTCAAGCCAAACTACTTTACTACAAGTATAACACAGTGAGGTGATTAATCTTTGGGTGTATTTGGCAATTTTCTTTAGTCAAAAAGTTCTTTAGTCTTTAATCATTATGTACACAATACGCTTTAAGTAACTCTGGGAAAAACTTTGACATGAATACTCATTAGGAATATGCAAGTATGAACACATACAGTAGTCTTAATGATTTGGGCAGCAAGCTATGCAGTGATGTCGCATAATAATAATCTCATCTCATTATCTGTAGCCGCTTTATCCTTCTACAGGGTCGCAGGCAAGCTGGAGCCTATCCCAGCTGACTACGGGCGAAAGGCGGGGTACACCCTGGACAAGTCGCCAGGTCATCACAGGGCTGACACATAGACACAGACAACCATTCACACTCACGGTCAATTTAGAGTCACCAGTTAACCTAACCTGCATGTCTTTGGACTGTGGGGGAAACCGGAGCACCCGGAGGAAACCCACGCGGACACGGGGAGAACATGCAAACTCCACACAGAAAGGCCCTCGCCGGCCCCGGGACTCGAACCCAGGACCTTCTTGCTGTGAGGCGACAGCGCCAACCACTACACCACCGTGCCGCCCATAATAATAATAATAGGGCAGCACGGTGGTGTAGTGGTTAGCGCTGTCGCCTCACAGCAAGAAGGTCTGGGTTCGAGCCCCGTGGCTGACGAGGGCCTTTCTGTGCGGAGTTTGCATGTTCTCCCCGTGTCTGTGTGGGTTTCCTCCTGGTGCTCCGGTTTCCCCCACAGTCCAAAGACATGCAGGTTAGGTTAACTGGTGACTCTAAATTGACCGTAGGTGTGAATGTGTGTGTGAATGGTTGTCTGTGTCTATGTGTCAGCCCTGTGATGACCTGGTGACTTGTCCAGGGTGTACCCCGCCTTTCGCCCATAGTCAGCTGGGATAGGCTCCAGCTTGCCTGCGACCCTGTAGAACAGGATAAAGCAGCTAGAGATAATGAGATGAGATGTATTTCATTGCAGACATGATGAGCCCAAGATATTTCATGTTTTGTTGGTCAACTTCATTTCATTTGTTAATATACATCCATTCCTGCATTTTAGGCCTGCAACACATTCCAACAAAAGTTGGGACGGGACAATTTAGGGCTAGTAATGAGATAAAACAATTAAATAATGATGTGATTTGAAACAGGTGATATCAACAGGTGATTGTAATCATGATTTGGTTAAAAAAAAATCAATCAATCAGTATTCAGGAAAGACCTAATCTTTGAGCAGCAAAGATGGGCCGAGGATCTCCAGTTTGTCAACAAATGCATGAGAACATTGTTGAAATGTTTAAAAACAATGTTCCTCAAAGAAAGATATGAAAGGATTAGGATATTTCACCCTCTAAGTTACAGATCATTAAACGTTGTAAGGAATCTGGAGGAAATTTGGTGCATAAAGGGCAAGGGCTCAAGCCTAATCCAAAGACCCGTGATTGCTGATCCCTCAGACGGAAATGCATCAAGAGCCGTCATTCATCTATAGCTGATATAACCACATGGGCTCAGGATTACTTTGGCAAACCTTTGTCAAGCTACAGCAGAGTTACATCCACAAACACCAGTTAAAAGTTTGCTGTGCAAAAAGGAAGCCTTGTGTTAACTGTGTCCAGAAACGCTGTTGTCTTCTCTGGGCTTGGAGGCATCTAGGATGGACCATCTCACAGTGGAAGTGTATACTGTGGTCAGATGAATCAGTATTCCAGATCTTTTTTTTAAGAAATGGATGCTGTGTGCTCTGGACCAAAGACGAATAGGACCATCCAGACTGTTACCAGGAACAAGTCCAAAAGCCAGGGTGCGTCATGGTATGGGGTTGTGTCAGTGTCCTTGACAAAGCTAACTTACACTTCTGTGATGGAGCATTAATGCAGAAAAGTACATTGAGATTTTGGAGCAACATATGCTGCCTTCAAGATGATGTCTTTTCCAGGGACATTTCAACAAGACAATGCAAAACCGCATTCTGCACACATTACAAAGGCATAGTAGAGGAAGAAGAGGGTTCCTGTCCACTCTGTCCCCAATAGAGAATGTGTGGAGAATTTTGAAACGAAATATGTGATAACGACAATGCCATACTGTTGCACTATGTACCATCATATGTATTTATTGGTGCCATTATTGCTTTTTATTCCTGAACTTTCCACCTGCCAAAACTAAAGTATTTACAAAAAAGTCAGAAGAGCTAGTGTGGGCCTGTGGTAGCTGACTACTTGCAGTGGTTGAGCTGCATTATTGGAAGATTTATCACATGCCAAGCTTTGGAAGCACTCTTTCACCATTTTGTTATCATTTTGTTATTTTGATCTCCCTGCAAGCTTTGCCTTGTATGGAGTTTTGTGGGCATGGCTAAATGTGGCTAAATCAGCTGTGCCTTGGACATGCTTCATAATTTATGACTAATTGACATTTATCAACAGGCATAAAATCAGTGTCTGAAGCTTTTGTAATTGTAATGAGAATTTTTTGCCCCGTTTCTGTCTGTCTGTTTACATCCTCAGACTTGAGGGTTGACGATCCAGAAAGCCATTCTGCAAATTTCTCTCCACCTGGACCTGTCGCCGGCCAGAGCAGAGCACTAGGCACCGGACAGACTTGTCCACTCTCTGATGTCATCTAGCCATCTTGTCTGTCGCCTACCCCTGAATCGCTTCCCCTCTACCAGCCCTTTCAGAATAATGGTGGACAGCTTTCTGGCCCTAGTTCCATGTCCAAAGTACCGAAGCTTGCGTGTCACTATATCCTGGAGGAGTTCACAGGTGGTGTTCAGCTCCGCAAGTATCGACTCGTTAGTGCGGTGTTCTGTCCAACTCACTCTCAGGATGTGACGGTACCTGAACATCTCAAAGGCTTGGATCCGCCTGATGTCATCTTTGCAGAGGATCCAACTTTCAGCGCCATATGCCGCTATAGGCCATACAAGTGTCCGTAGAAGCTTGACCTTAATGAATTTACTGAGAGCAATGTCCTTCCAGAGTTGCATTAAGGACTTGAATTTAGTCCCATTTGGACTATTACATTTCCACACAACTTTACTACAAGATAGATAGATAGATAGATAGATAGATAGATAGATAGATAGATAGATAGATAGATAGATAGATAGATAGATAGATAGATAGATAGATAGATAGATAGATAGATAGATAGATAGATAGATAGATAGATAGATAGATAGATAGATAGATAGATAGATAGATAGATTGATTGATTGATTGATTGATTGATTGATTGGTAAAACCTTAGTGTTCATCTTTCCAGGAAGCCTGTAGGCCAAACAAGTGACTGGCATATGATTTTGCCTTGACCTACAAAACGTGTGATAAAAAGGTCATGGAGACAAGTTGGAAATAACAAGCATCTTACACTAAAGATGCATTTTGGTGAAGCCCACACATCCGTTTATGTACTCACTATGACAAACCAAAAACTTTGAGAACAGCACTCCATAGGAGCTTAGAACATGACCTCCTTTCAAAGAGGTTGCTCTTTTATTCAACATGACTAGTACCTTTTTTTTGCTATGTCGTGAGTTTGATCATAATTACCAATGCTCTGAGCAAGACCACGCGCTTGGCAGTTTCTATTCAACAATGGCTCATTAATGCCAAAGCTTTCAAAGCCTCTTTTACTAAAGGCCAAGGCATGCTATCTCAGCCTTGTGATGAAATACGCAGCTGTGGCCCACATGTCACAACCCATCTTTGTAGGTTTGACTTTCAAGCAAACCAAAGGTGTTGTCCATTGCACTTGAATCCACTGTAGAAACATTTTACAATTCTGCAAGAACCCTGCTGACCAGAGTGAGTGGCAGTTAGCGTATTAGCTAAAGATCAATTGCCCATGTGCATGATGCCTCATCAAGGCATATTCCCACCTCCTGTCCAATGTTCCCCTTATAGATGTCAGATCCACCACAACCCTGATGAGGATAAGTGATATATCTTTTCAATTATAGCCAAATCTTTGAACTCTAAAACGGGAAGTCATGGCCTAATGGTTAGAAAAGCAGCTTTGGGACCAAAAGATTGTTGGTTTGAAGCCCTTGACCAGCAAGAATAACTGAAGTGCTCTTGAGCAAGGCACCTAACTCCCCAATTGTTCCCTGGACTACTCTGAATATGTCATTCTGGATAAGTGTGTCTGCTAAATTAATGTTAAAAGATGTTAAAAGATGCCCACCTGTAATTTCTATCCAAAATTAAACCAGTTAGCGCAATATGAAAAAATCTTATTGAAAATATGTTTCTTTTAGACTATACAGTGGGGCAAAAAAGTATTTAGTCAGTCACCAATTGTGCAAGTTCTCCCACTTAAAAAGATGAGAGAGGCCTGTAATTTTCATCATAGGCATACCTCAACTATGAGAGACAAAATGAGAAAAAAAATCCAGAAAATCACATTGTCTGATTTTTAAAGAATTTATTTGCAAATTATGGTGGAAAATAAGTATTTGGTCAATAACAAAAGTTCATCTCAATATTTTGTTATATACCCTTTGTTGGCAATGACAGAGGTCAAATGTTTTCTGTAAGTCTTCACAAGGTTTTCACACACTGTTGCTGGTATTTTGGCCCATTCCTCCATGCAGATCTCCTCTAGAGCAGTGATGTTTTGGGGCTGTCGCTGGGCAACACGGACTTTCAAGTCCCTCCAAAGATTTTCTATGGGGTTGAGATCTGGAGACTGGCTAGGCCACTCCAGGACCTTGAAATGCTTCTTACGAAGCCACTCCTTCATTGCCCGGGCGGTGTGTTTGGGATTATTGTCATGCTGAAAGACCCAGCCATGTTTCATCTTCAATGCCCTTGCTGATGGAAGGAGGTTTTCACTCAAAATCTCACGATACATGGCCCCATTCATTCTTTCCTTTACACGGATCAGTCGTCCTGGTCCCTTTGCAGAAAAACAGCCCCAAAGCATGATGTTTCCACCCCCATGCTTCACAGTAGGTATGGTGTTCTTTGGATGCAACTCAGCATTCTTTCTCCTCCAAACATGACAAGTTGAGTTTTTACCAAAAAGTTCTATTTTGGTTTCATCTGACCATATGACATTCTCCCAATCCTCTTCTGGATCATCCAAATGCTCTCTAGCAAACTTCAGACGGGCCTGGACATGTACTGGCTTCAGCAGGGGGACACGTCTGGCACTGCAGGATTTGAGTCCCTGGCGGCGTAGTGTGTTACTGATGATAGCCTTTGTTACTTTGGTCCCAGCTCTCTGCAGGTCATTCACTAGGTCCCCCCGTGTGGTTCTGGGATTTTTGCTCACCGTTCTTGTGATCATTTTGACCCCACGGGGTGAGATCTTGCGTGGAGCCCCAGATCAAGGGAGATTATTAGTGGTCTTGTATGTCTTCGAGAAGAGCAAATGTCATCAGCGAAGTCGAGATCGGATAAATGGACAGCAGGGTGGCGAGAACTTCTACGGCATTTAAGAGTGAGCCCATCATCCATGCGAAGGGCTAAACGCAAGGCGTAATCAAGAACAGTGATGAAGAGCAGAGGAGCTAGGGGGTCTCCTTGAAGGACGCCCGAGTTGATAGAAAACTCCTCAGTTACACCGTCAGGAGTTATAACCACGGCAGTGTTATCGATATACATTGTCTTGATTGCCTCGACCATGCTAGGGGGGACGCCATATGCTTGTAGAATGGAAAACATTATTTCACGTCTGATGGAATCAAAAGCCTTCTTAAAGTCCAAAAAGACTATCACACCACCTTTATGGTGGTTCATGAGCTCTTCGATAATGCGCCGGAGGGCCAAGATGTGAGCGCTAGTAGAACGCAGTTGATGGAAGACATTTTGGTTTGGGCGCAAGAAGTTATCCATTACCGGCCTCAACCTATTGAGTAACAGTCGGTTATACACTTTAGAGGCGATCTGAGCTAGACTAATTCCCCTGTAGTTATCAGGCAATGTCAGGTTGCCTTTCTTAGGGACAGGGACGATGCCTGCTAGACCCCATTCCTTGGGCCTGTTGCCTGCAAGGGTTTCATTGCAGAACGTGAAGAGGAAGTTGTGGATGTTTGGGAGCTTCCATAGCTCAATAGGGAGACCATCCATCCCAGGAGCGCGACCAGATTTCATCTCATCAACAGCAGAGTTAACTTCATTACGGTCGAACGGCCCAGTGAAGATTTGCTCATTGAGTTCAAAGATTTGGATGATCTCAGTTGGCCTTTCTGGCGTAGGGCTATCAGGTGATAACACACATTGAAAATGGTCCTTCTAGAGCTTCAAACGATCTTCGCCTTGGATGAATACTAGGTTTCTCTAATCAAGGTGTGGGCTGCCCCGCTGTCTAGAGACACAAAGGTCAGAGTGTTCAAGGCCTCAGTCGAATCCATTCTTCTCTACGGATCCGAGTCTTGGTCTCTAATGAGAGCACAAGAGCAATCCTTGGATGGCACGTACACCCACATGCTCCGCAGAGTGTTCAACGTCAGCTGGCAGGACCATTGGACAAACGACCGCCTGTACGGTTCCCTACCATGCCTCTCGACCATAATCACCAAACGCCATCTGGCATTGTGTGGCCATGTGTTTCGTCAGGATCAACCTGCCGCACAAGTTCTCTTGTGGGAGCCTGAGGCGAAGCGCAAAGTCGGTCGACCACGTACCACTCTGAAAACGGTCCTCGAGCGAGAGACAGGGTTGAAGGAAGATCAACTCAGAGCAGCTATGCTCGACCGGCGGGTCTGGGATAGGATATCTTATCAAGTCACCGGCTCGCCGGATGACAGATGATGATGATGATTGTATGTCTTCCATTTTCTAATAATTGCTCCCACAGTTGATTTCTTCACACCAAGCTGCTTACCTATTGCAGATTCAGTCTTCCCAGCCTGGTGCAGGTCTACAATTTTGTTTCTGGTGTCCTTTGACAGCTCTTTGGTCTTGGCCATAGTGAAGTTTGGAGTGTGACTGTTTGAGGTTGTGGACAGGTGTCTTTTATACTGATAACGAGTTCAAACGGGTGCCATTAATACAGGTAACGAGTGGAGGACAGAGGAGCCTCTTAAAGAAGTAGTTACAGGTCTGTGAGAGCCAGAAATCTTGCTTGTTTGTAGGTGACCAAATACTTATTTTACCGAGGAATTTACCAATTAATTCATTAAAAATCCAACAATGTGATTTCCTGGATTCTTTCCCCCCATTCTGTCTCTCATAGTTGAAGTGTACCTATGATGAAAATTACAGGCCTCTCTCATCTTTTTAAGTGGGTGAACTTGCACAATTGGTGGCTGACTAAATACGTTTTTGCCCCACTGTACGTGTTGTCTGAATGTGAAAGAATAGTATTTTGTAAAGCTATTAGTCCTCCATAATGGGATGGAAATTAATTGCTTGATGCCCCTTCCCCTCCCCTTTCACAATTGCACACAGAGTTCACAGCAATCCACAGTGTCCTGCTCCATCACCTATCTGGTGATGGATTTCTGGTTGTGTGGCTGAAGGAAGCAAAAGACTGAGGCCGAACTGGATCTGACCAGATGAAATCCTGCTGCTGTTATGTAACACAGGCTAGCTGAGGCCACTGATTATAAGGATCGGGCTTTACGTAATGCGCCGCCGTCTTTCTCTCTCTAAATACAGGTTAGTTTACAGGGAGGGAGAAAAAGCCAGAGGGAGAAAAGTGCACAGAAAAATGCTGTTGATGTGACTTAGTTGTTCTTGGATGGTATTTTATATTTAAATATGACAGGAATTAATCTCTGAAGAATCACATTAGCGTTGTTTCACTTCTAATTGCTGAATTCAGGTCACTTTTCTGCCTCTTATTTTCTTGAACTGCTACAGTAACAGTGAACTATAATATAGTACATACTGGCAGGCTTGAGAAAGCATAATCTGGAGCAGCTTTTACTGTGAAATTAAATCACTATAAATTGAGCTCTAATGCTACATTTCAGGATAAGCGACACAGCACGGAATTAAAAGGTTGACTGAATTCCTTTCTGCCTTTTCAATCAGAATAGTTCTCTTTAACCTCTTAAACCCTATTCAGATTGGATTAGTTTTACATGATGAGGTGGGATAATGCTATTATTACTGAACATATCTCTATGAGGTGGTGTAGTGGTTAGCACTGTCGCCTCACAGCAAGAAGGTTCTGGGTTCAAGCCCGGTGGCCGACAAGAGCCTTTCTGTGTGGAGTTTGCATGTTCTCCCTGTGTCTGTTTCCTCTGGGTGCTCTGGTTTCCCCCAAAGACATGCAGGTTAGGTTAATTGGTGGCTCTAAATTGACCATAGGTGTGAACGGTTGTTTGTCTCCATGTGTCAGCCTTGTGATGATCTGGTGACTTGTCCAGGGTGTACCCTGCCTCTCACCCATAGTCAGCTGGGATAGGCTCCAGCTTGCCTGTGACACTACACAGGATAAACAGATAATGGATGGATGGATACCTATGATTTTTTTTTTGTGCTGCATTCAACTTATCTTGGAAGTCGGAATTCTGAATATCATCATTATTCGACCTTCATCCTTTCAAGCTACAGGGTGGCATGGTGGTGTCCTGGTTAGCACTGTCGTCTTACAGCAAGAAGGTTCTGAGTTTGAGCCCAGTGGCCGGCGAGGGCCTTTCTGTGTGGAGTTTGCATGTTCTCCCCGTGTCTGCATGGGTTTCCTCCGGGTGCTCCGTTTTCCCTCACAGTCCAAAGACATGCCAGGCTAACTGGCTACTCTAAATTGTCCATAGTTGTGTATGGTTGTTTCCCAAGCCCAGAAATGGGAGTGTTGTGGCAGGAAGGGCATCCGGCGTAAAACTATGCTCCAATTAATGACATGTGGCTCTACATGGCAGCAACCCCACACATATAATTGGGACAAGCTGGAAGAAGTGAGCAAGTGAGTGAGTCCTTTCAAGCTACAAAGCTGAAAAAAAAATACTATGGATGCCTCCATGTTCATCTTTTGTTAGCAACAAGCTAGCCCTCCAACTGTGATGAGTGATGTATACTGTATTTACCTCCTCAGATCTAGTCAATGTTAAGCAATCTAAAAGAATGCTGATTCAATTGTAGATTCCTCAAGTTGGAGTTGAGGAGACTGTCTTGAATTTTTGATCAGGAATTCCAAGTTGAAGGGGCATTTCTCTGGTTCTTCCTAGTCAGATGTGGGTTCTGATTTACCGACGAGTTCAAGTCGAATGCAGCATTAGTTAGTGTTGTAGTACTCGAGACCAGTCTCAAGACCACTTTTTGAAGGTCTCAGTCTTGTCTCAGAATCGGCCACATTCTCAGGGGCATCGGCCAGACTCGGTCTGGTCTCAGTCTTGGACACAGAGGACTCGGGATTTTACTTCAAGACCCATCAAAACTACAACTGGGGATTTCACTAAATTGCCTGTGTATTTTCTGATTTACTTGTTAACATCATTACTGTGATTGGCTGTAAAACTTCCTGCTTCAGATCCAACCAATAATGTGACTCATTGCTAATTTGGAATTTTTGTTACTGTTAATAGCTGTCACCCCTCCCCCACCCCCACGCACCTTCACACCCACTGGTCTGGTCCTGGTCTTAACTCAGTGTCGCCCTGCCTTGGTCTTGACTTGGTCTCAGCCCCTTAAAGTCTTGGTCTTGTCTCGATACACTCTGGTCTTGGTTTAGGTGGTCTTGACTACAACACTTGCCAACACGTCCTATCCAAAACTGTAATGTTAGCTATTTGTTTTACACTTTCATACATCTGGAAAGATCATGCAATCTTTTGTAGTAGAAATAACCTCAAGTAACGTATTACATCCTGTCCAAATTGGCATGTTGGAAAAAGATTCCATTATATTCCATGGGAAAAGAAGTTTGGCACCAGGAAGTGGTCTATTCTCTCATCTCCCAAATATTGCCATAGTTTAAAATGCAGAACAATACAACAGCAATTAAAAAGACTTCCAAGAGAAGTGACACATCTGAGGGTTTTAGGTAAGTTATTGAGTTCTTGACCCAGGTATAGCTTAGAGTATATACATGTTATTGTCATATGACCTTCTAATGATCAAGTGCAACATGCATGGCTGCATGCAAGGCCAACAACATACGCTTATATTAAATTTTAAAAATAAGAAAGAACATAAACAGTGTGTGTATATATAGTATGAGAACCATGTGTACATCATGAAGACAGTCCATGGGAATTGTTGATCATTACTCCAGACATCTCATTCCATCCAGATAAGAAATCTTCTGGACTGACCCTGATGTTATGCTCAGAGTGTTCCCCAGAGTCATGGCCTCAAAAGATTGTAGTCAGGGAAGCGTTGTCTGATCTGCACTAAGCCTTGGGTCTAAATCCTGCTCTGACCTTCCAGCCTGAAGGCCTTGTGTCCTTGCTCCTCTCCATCCTGTTTTTTCCGTGCATCTTCCACCTTCATCTTTCCAACCATTGGTCCTAGGTGTCATTTGTATTACAGGAAGCCAAGATTCTGCAAGCATGGCTGTAAAAAAAAAAAAAAAAACAACACTGAAACATAATTAGTCCATGAAGGTTTGAAAGTGCTTTCACGTCAGCTTGGGATGAAAAACTGAATGAGGCTTAAGTAAATAATTCAATTCATGTCACCTGACTCAGGTGTTTGCCATTTTACACCAAAGCAAAGACACTGTCCTTATGCATAAATGATAATTAGCCTTTTGTTACCTTTTAGGACCATTCAAAAATCTTTAGGTACTTCTTATAATTAATTTGTGCTAGCAGTGGTAGCGCAAATTGTTACTCTCACTCAGGATCTTTCTACTTTCTTCTTATTATTATTATTATTACTATTATCCTCCTCCTAATGTTTTTTAGGATGCTATTTCTCCCTCAGTTTTCAACCAATCATCACCAAATTTCACATGAAGAATACCTCAGGGCTGAATTAAGTGACTCTGACTTTTGGTGCTGATCTGAATCACTGAACCGGAATGATCCATGAAAACAGGCTTTTTTTTTCCCCCCCTCACTAAGCATCATTCTCTGTCTCTTACTGTTCCGGATCGATAGGGTACGGTAACCAGACGTCCTGGTTTGTAAGCGCTAATACAAATCACGGTGACTTTAGTCACAGTATCTATCTAGTTAAAGACTGGACTTGCTGAAAAAATAATCAAGGCAATGTTTTGTTCTTATTTTAAAAAGTCTGCCTCGAGCTTTGCTTCTTATTAACTGTGTATTTTGAAAGAGTGAGTCGGATTTTTCATTTTTCGCAGAGCTCCAGCATGCTTATTTTACTGCAGCCAGATCCTCATGCCATGCTTTCATTAAAGTTTCCTCGCTTCCCAGGAAAGAGCAAGTCACCGTAAGGTCACTGTATGGCTTCCAACGCTTAGATAAACAGGTTTTATTATGGTTTTATTTGGCCCATGGTGCTCAAGACTGTAGAAGTCTCTGTATACAGCTAATTTAGAACAGACACGGAGGAAAGGGTGGACTGATGTGGTTACAGCAGCACAGCTTTTCCTTTACCTGCCCCTAAGGTGCTGCCACTTTTTAAAATTCCACCCATCAACAAAAGCAATTATGTTTTCCACACTCCACCTAGAATAGAGTTTTATGTGTGTGATCTGGATACTTACCAGGCAGCAAAGTATGTAGAGAGCAGTTTGCAAAGGGCGAAACATTACTGCTAGTGGCTTTGGGTCACTTCCAGTCAGAGAGGAAAGCTATTTTTTTGTTGCGAGGGCAAAACTCCAGGCTTTTCACTGACTGGACTGGTTTATCGCAGTAATTCCAAGAAATCAGATGTTGTAAATAAAGTACTGTGGTGTGGACTCAAGGATTGTAGTGTGTGCAGTAAAGTGAATGATAAAACATGCCAGTTTAGTCTTCTAGGTATCTGAGTGTCCATGCATATAATACACGATACGCTCTGGAGGAACCGCAAGCCCCAACATGACCACTTTGATCTCTTTAGCATAGCGACACGCTACATGCTGTAGTGCATGCTGATTTCTAAAGCAGTTCAGCATTTCCTGGAGATATTTAATGATCAGAGATTTTAAAAGGCTTGGAAATGTGATATCCAAAAGCCAGTTGTGAATATTTCAAGCGCTAATATTTGAATTACTTTCCGGTACAGAAGCACATCGTTCTTGATTCTGATTGGTCAGAAGTTGCTGATTAATTTTTTCCTTTCAAAAGTAAGAAATTACACTAGGACTTGTGTAATGGCCACTCAACTTAAACTGATTTTTTTTTTAAGTACATAATGCTGGCTCTGTAAGGAGATGTTTATGTAGCATTGTTGGAAGGAGTCTCCAGTTTCAGTCCTTTGAAACCGTCCATGGTAAAACTGTAAATTTAAGTTCAGACAGTCTTCAGGATATACAACCCCGATTCCAAAAAAGTTGGGACAAAGTACAAATTGTAAATAAAAATGAAATGCAATAATTTACAAATCTCAAAAACTGATATTGTATTCACAATAGAACATAGACAACATATCAAATGTCGAAAGTGAGACATTTTGAAATTTCATGCCAAATATTGGCTCATTTGAAATTTCATGACAGCAACACATCTCAAAAAAGTTGGGACGGGGCAATAAGAGGCTGGAAAAGTTAAAGGTACAAAAAAGGAACAGCTGGAGGACCAAATTGCAACTCATTAGGTCAACTGGCAATAGGTCATTAACATGACTGGGTATAAAAAGAGCATCTTGGAGTGGCAGCGGCTCTCAGAAGTAAAGATGGGAAGAGGATCACCAATCCCCCTAATTCTGCGCCGACAAATAGTGGAGCAATATCAGAAAGGAGTTCGACAGTGTAAAATTGCAAAGAGTTTGAACATATCATCATCTACAGTGCATAATATCATCAAAAGATTCAGAGAATCTGGAAGAATCTCTGTGCGTAAGGGTCAAGGCCGGAAAACCATACTGGGTGCCCGTGATCTTCGGGCCCTTAGACGGCACTGCATCACATACAGGCATGCTTCTGTATTGGAAATCACAAAATGGGCTCAGGAATATTTCCAGAGAACATTATCTGTGAACACAATTCACCGTGCCATCCGCCGTTGCCAGCTAAAACTCGATAGTTCAAAGAAGAAGCCATATCTAAACATGATCCAGAAGCGCAGACGTCTTCTCTGGGCCAAGGCTCATTTAAAATGGACTGTGGCAAAGTGGAAAATTGTTCTGTGGTCAGATGAATCAAAATTTGAAGTTCTTTATGGAAATCAGGGACGCCGTGTCATTCGGACTAAAGAGGAGAAGGACGACCCAAGTTGTTATCAGCGCTCAGTTCAGAAGCCTGCATCTCTGATGGTATGGGGTTGCATTAGTCCGTGTGGCATGGGCAGCTTACACATCTGGAAAGACACCATCAATGCTGAAAGGTATATCCAGGTTCTAGAGCAACATATGCTCCCATCCAGACGACGTCTCTTTCAGGGAAGACCTTGCATTTTCCAACATGACAATGCCAAACCACATACTGCATCAATTACAGCATCATGGCTGCGTAGAAGAAGGGTCCGGGTACTGAACTGGCCAGCCTGCAGTCCAGATCTTTCACCCATAGAAAACATTTGGCACATCATAAAACGGAAGATACGACAAAAAAGACCTAAGACAGTTGAGCAACTAGAATCCTACATTAGACAAGAATGGGTTAACATTCCTATCCCTAAACTTGAGCAACTTGTCTCCTCAGTCCCCAGACGTTTACAGACTGTTGTAAAGAGAAAAGGGGATGTCTCACAGTGGTAAACATGGCCTTGTCCCAACTTTTTTGAGATGTGTTGTTGTCATGAAATTTAAAATCACCTAATTTTTCTCTTTAAATGATACATTTTCTCAGTTTAAACATTTGATATGTCATCTATGTTCTATTCTGAATAAAATATGGAATTTTGAAACTTCCGCACCATTGCATTCCGTTTTTATTTACAATTTGTACTTTGTCCCAACTTTTTTGGAATCGGGGTTGTAGGACTTTGGGGTTTAACGAGCTTTTCTTTCTCTTTCTTTTTTGTCTTATTAACTTCAAGGCACGTTTTCACTCGTCACAAATCATAGGATGAAAGTAACATCGAATAAACAGAGAAGCCATGACTAAAGCAAAAAAAAGGGAAAAGTTCTGTTGCTCTGAATCCAAAGATAAACAGCGGAGGAGAGAGAGGCCTGGTGGGAGATTTGGAGAATTCTGGAAACCCTCTGGAGATATGCTATGTGTGTGTTTTTATGTGGACCAAATGCCCAACAATATTAATACTAGGAATATATGACGGGGACATTTTGGCCATCCAGAAACTACAACTTTTATTTTTAATAAAGTCATCTGGAAACTTTTCATGTTGTCAGCATTCTCTGAGCACTCGGGTGAACCAAACAAACTCGCACGCACACACACACAGCTTTAATCAACCCTTTTCTTCTTCACTTATTCTTAGTGTTAACTCAAGTTCACTTTCCTTCAAGTCACAACTTGCAACATTTTTCTATTCTTTTTCTCTTTGTGTCCACTGGCCAAAGGTTTCACATTTAAACCCTGGGCTTTGATAATTAATTGCAGCATAGCACTCAGGAGGCTCAGGAGCTGAAGTCTGGCCTTCGCACAAGTCACAAAATGTACTTGAACTAATTGTAACTGAAGTTAAAACAGGCCAAAGAGGATTTATGTGCTTCTCAGATGGCCTAGTGCTCAAGAAAAGTGTGTCAGGAGGTTGCAGAAATGCTGCAAGAGTCCTCTGTGAAACCGTTCACTGTCTGGAGATTGGGATTGGGCCTTATAAAATTTCAAAAGTGAAAGTGTGATGCACAGTGTAAACATGGAGAGTATGAACCTGATGAATCACCTTTATTATATAATAAACATTAATTGCACTGATATGCTGTATAATAACGGTCATGAATTATAATATTACAACAGATTATTTATTCTACCCCAGGAACACTGGACATGAGGCACGACTACACCACAAGTCCAAACACACACGTTCAGGCCTAGAGGCAAATTAGAGTCACTGATGCACATTTTTGGGAGGTGGAAAAAAAACTGGAAGACCCACACGCAGAGAATAAGCCAAACGAAGGATCGAACCAAGGATCTTATTGAAGAAAATGCAGAGCAAGAAAACAATTAATTAATTTTCTTCACTCACACCTATTTGTTCATATTATTTAAATCACACTCCTATCATAGCTATGATGCAGTGGACCTATTGATGGGCGTGGTCTCAAAATATCATGTATCTATCCTGGTGGGCGAGGTCTCTTCCACCCCATCCACAGGAGATGACGACTCCTTGAACAGCTTGATGAGGATAAATAAAATGAAGTAAATCACAGGCTGTGGCCTCACCAGTCAATGGATTTCCACCCAACTGAACAACTATGGGAAATTCTGGAGTGGTGACAGTGATGGAGGGAATATTTTTGAATAAACGGAGTTGATCTCTCCAGTACAGTTCCACAGGGTTAGAGAACAGAATCTGTGCCAAGATGCGTTAAAGCTGTTTTGGCAGATCATGGTGCCATGACACCTTACTAATGTTGTTTTTTTCCTTTAATGTGTCACTTTTTATATTATATGATAAATAATAAACAGATAGGCAGACAGACAGACAAAGAGGCGGACAGACGGACGGGCAGGCAGACAGACAGAGACATACAGATAGACAAATAGATCGCTAGATAGACAGACAGACAGACAGACATAGATAGACAGATACCTAAACAGATAAATAGATGGACAGACAGGCAGGCAGATAGACAGAGATATAGATAGACAAATAGAGAGGTAGACAGACAGGCAGATAGATAGCTAGATAAACAGACAGACAGACAAATAGACAGATAGATATCTAGACAGATAGACAGACAGACAGACAGACAGACATATAGATAGACAAATAGAGAACTAGACAGACAGATAGGCAGGCAGACAGATAGATAGCTAGATGGACAGACAGACAAATAGATATCTAGACAGACAACAGACAGATAGACAAATAGATCGCTAGATAGACGGACAGACATAGACAGATAGCTAAAACAGACAGATAAATAGATGGACAGACAGGCAGGCAGATAGATAGACAGACATATAGACAGACAAATAGAGATGTAGACAGACAGGCAGCTAGATAGCTAGACAGACAGACAGACAGACAGACAGACAAATAGACAGATAGATATCTAGACAGATAGCTAAAACAGACAGATAAATAGATGGACAGACAGACAGGCAGGCAGATAGATAGACAAATAGAGAGGTAGACAGACAGGCAGATAGCTAGATAGACAGATAGATATCTAGACAGACAGACGACAGACAGACATATAGATAGACAAATAGAGAGCCAGACAGACAGACAAATAGATAAACAAATAGATAGAGAGCTAGACAGGCAGGCTGACACAGACAGACAAGCAAGCATGCAGATAGACAAAGAGATAGATTGAGAGATAAACAGACAGGCAGAGGGATAGACAGACAGGCAGACAGACAGACAAGATGAATGACATGAAACGGACAAAAACTGAAGCTGAAATTAATAGAAGCACTGAGGAACCCAACTTCTTTTTTTTTTTTTAAACTCGTCTGTTGTATGGCATCTGTTTCTGAATAACAGTATGCTAGAGGTTATGTAATATGATTTTCATCTTTTATCAGTAAATGCTTTATCCTGGTCAGGGACACGGTGGATCCAGAACTAATCCCAGGAACCCAGTACACAAGGCAGGTGAATTTATCCCAAAAGGTTATGAACACAACACTATATGCGCACACATTCACACCTCGGGGTAATTTAGCACAGCCAATCCACCTCCGGGCATGATTTTAGAGCCTGAGACCTGGGGGAAACCCACACGGACATGGGAAGAACACATAAAGCTCATCACAGACAGTAACCTGAGCTCAGGACCGAACCAGGGACCCTGGAGCTGTGAGTCAATTTCAGGAAATAAACTTTGTGTATTTGCTAATGTTTTTAGTCAAAGATTTCCGAGCACACACAACAAACCACATCTATCTCTGATGCGTCCTTGGAGATTAAACCAAAACAGTCGCCTCAGGCCTGTGGGAAACGATTTTCTCTGCCAATATCGCTCCTAATTGTATCTGGGAAATTGGGCCAGGCTAAGTGATGCCACATAATGTTTATGATGGTCATGTTTATGATGTTTTCAGTGGGTCAGTTTAACCAGTTTACCCTGATAGGAGTGCGTGAGTGTTTTTGGTGTACAGAGGAGGAGCTGATGTACGTACAGTACCAGCTATTTCTGTATTTGGATGATATAGAAGATTCTTCCTGTCTTCGTTTATACCAGTGACCTTGTTTTCACACAGCCGCCGGTTAAACTGTAAATTTTTTTTAAATAGGGTTAATGGGGGACCCATGAGTCTCATTCTGGAGGGAAATGACACACACTCATGACCTAATTATTCAGCTTGCTAGCGTGACCCGATCTCATGGATGGAATTATCGAGCCAACGTAGTGAAATTCAACTTGTTGGGTTTTTTTTTTTTTTAGTAACACTGAGACGTCTTTCAGGGTCTTTTCTATTCACTTGAGTCACTCACTTAGAAGCAATGAGCACAGTGACACAAAGGCTGTTTCTGAAACCGTGTACTGTCGAACTTAGAGGAATACTGTATAAAGAAGCAGCATTTGAAGCATATTTAGCATGCTTAGTACGCCATGGATTTTGGGATGATCCACAGAGCTCTCCAGTTATAGCGTGTGATGGCATGAACTCATCTCATCTCATTATCTCTAGCTGCTTTATCCTGTTCTACAGGGTCGCAGGCAAGCTGGAGCCTATCCCAGCTGACTACGGGCGAAAGGCGGGGTACACCCTGGACAAGTCGCCAGGTCATCACAGGGCTGACACATAGACACAGACAACCATTCACACTCACATTCACACCTACGGTCAATTTAGAGTCACCAGTTAACCTAACCTGCATGTCTTTGGACTGTGGGGGAAACCGGAGCACCCGGAGGAAACCCACACGGCCACGGGGAGAACATGCAAACTCTGCACAGAAAGGCCCTCGCCGGCCATGGGGCTCGAACCCGGACCTTCTTGCTGTGAGGCAACATTGCTAACCACTACACCACCGTGCCGCCCCGATGGAAAGAATATATCTTTATTTTTCAAGAATTATTATTATTATTACGGCGGCACGGTAGTGTAGTGGTTAGCGCTGTCGCCTCACAGCAAGAAGGTCCTGGGTTTGAGCCCCGTGGCCGGCGAGGGCCTTTCTGTGTGGAGTTTGCATGTTCTCCCCGTGTCCGCGTGGGTTTCCTCCGGGTGCTCCGGTTTCCCCCACAGTCCAAAGACATGCAGGTTAGGTTAACTGGTGACTCTAAATTGACCGTAGGTGTGAATGTGAGTGTGAATGGTTGTCTGTGTCTATGTGTCAGCCCTGTGATGACCTGGCGACTTGTCCAGGGTGTACCCCGCCTTTCGCCCGTAGTCAGCTGGGATAGGCTCCAGCTTGCCTGCGACCCTGTAGAACAGGATAAAGCGGCTAGAGATAATGAGATGAGATATTATTATTACTGCATTTTTCACAAATTGCTACCGTCATTTCACGGGTTTGTTTACATTGTAAGCGGAAATGATTTTGTCGGATGTTTTGTATCAAGTTTTCATTTATCGAATTTGCAAAAAATAAAAAATGTTCTGTTTCTCAAAATCCAGTGAATGTGGATAGAATAAAACAGTTATTCCACTCAATCTCATCGTACATGGATTATAGCCAACTCGGTGCTACGCTCCTCATCGGCTATCAGCTCAGGTACAACTTGATTTCATGGAATAACTTAATTATTGTGCCTTTAGTGGTATAACAGCTTGTCACTGGGGCGGTACCGTCTAAGGTACCTATTTGTACCCTTTATATACTGATTGGGAACATATACACTACCGTTCAAAAGTTTGGGGTCACTTTGAAATGTCCTTATTTTTGAAAGAAAAGCACTGTTCTTTTCAGTGAAGATCACTTTAAACTAATCAGAAATCCACTCTATACATTGCTAATGTGGTAAATGACTATTCTAGCTGCAAATGTCTGGTTTTTGGTGCAACATCTACATAGGTGTACAGTGGTGCTTGAAAGTTTGTGAACCCTTTAGAATTTTCTATGACCAAAAACATTATCAGATTTTCACACAAGTCCTAAAAGTGGATAAAGAGAACCAGTTAAACAAATGAGACAAAAATATTATACTTGGCCATTTATTTATTGAGGAAAATGATCCAATATTACATATCTGTGAGTGGCAAAAGTATGTGAACCTCTAGGATTAGCAGTTAATTTGAAGGTGAAATTAGAGTCAGGTGTTTCCAATCAATGGGATGACAATCAGGTGTGAGTGGGCACCCTGTTTTATTTAAAGGACAGGGATCTATCAAAGTCTGATCTTCACAACACATGTTTGTGGAAGTGTATCATGGCACAAACAAAGGAGATTTCAGAGGACCTCAGAAAAAGCGTTGTTCATGCTCATCAGGTTGGAAAAGGGTACAAAACCATCTCTAAAGAGTTTGGACTCCACCAATCCACAATCAGACAGATTGTGTACAAATGGAGGAAATTCAAGACCATTGTTACCCTCCTCAGGAGTGATCGACCAACAAAGATCACTCCAAGAGCAAGGCGTGTAATAGTCGGCGAGGTCACAAAGGACCCCAGGGTAACTTCTAAGCAACTGAAGGCCTCTCTCACATTGGCTAATGTTAATGGTCATGAGTCCACCATCAGGAGAACACTGAACAACAATGGTGTGCATGGCAGGGTTGCAAGGAGAAAGCCACTGCTCTCCAAAAAGAACATTGCTGCTCGTCTGCAGTTTGCTAAAGATCACATGGACAAGCCAGAAGGCTATTGGAAAAATGTTTTGTGGACGGATGAAACCAAAATAGAACTTTTTGGTTTAAATGAGAAGCGTTATGTTTGGAGAAAGGAAAACACTGCATTCCAGCATAAGAACCTTATCCCATCTGTGAAACATGTTGGTGGTAGCATCATGGTTTGGGCCTGTTTTGCTGCATCTGGGCCAGGACAGCTTGTCATCATTGATGGAACAATGAATTCTGAATTATACCAGCGAATTCTAAAGGAAAATGTCAAGCCATCTGTCCATGAACTGAATCTCAAGAGAAGGTGGGTCAAACAGCAAGACAACGACCCTAAGCATACAAATCATTCTACCAAAGGATGGCTAAAGAAGAATAATGTTAATGTTTTGGAATGGCCAAGTCAAAGTCCTGACCTTAATCCAATGGAAATGTTGTGGAAGGACCTGAAGCGAGCAGTTCATGTGAGGAAACCCACCAACATCCCAGAGTTGAAGCTGTTCTGTATGGAGGAATGGGCTAAAATTCCTCCAAGCTGATGTGCAGGACTGATCAACAGTTACCGGAAATGTTTAGTTGCAGTTATTGCTGCACAAGGGGCTCACACCAGATACTGAAAGTAAAGGTTCACATACTTTTGCCACTCACAGATATGTAATATTGGATCATTTTCCTCAATAAATAAATGACCAAGTATAATATTTTTGTCTCATTTGTTTAACTGGGTTCTCTTTATCTACTTTTAGGACTTGTGTGAAAATCTGATGATGTTTTAGGTCATAATTATGCAAAAATATAGAAAATTCTAAAGGGTTCACAAACTTTCAAGCACCACTGTATAGAGGCCCATTTCCAGCAACTCTCACTCCAGTGTTCTAATGGTACAATGTGTTTGCTCATTGCCTCAGAAGGCTAATGGATGATTAGAAAACCCTTGTACAATCATGTTAGCACAGCTGAAAACAGTTGAGCTCTTTAGAGAAGCTATAAAACTGACCTTCCTTTGAGCAGATTGAGTTTCTGGAGCATCACATTTGTGGGGTCGATTAAATGCTCAAAATGGCCAGAAAAATGTCTTGACTATATTTTCTATTCATTTTACAACTTATGGTGGTAAATAAAAGTGTGACTTTTCATGGAAAACACAAAATTGTCTGGGTGACCCCAAACTTTTGAACGGTAGTGTATGTACCTTTTTGGCCCTAAAAAGGTACACATTGTCACCTTAAGGTCCAATAATGAGCCCTAGGGGGTACATTAGTGTAGATTGGACCTTGGGGGATAGAAATGGACTCCTACTGTACCCCTATTTCTGACTGTAGCAAAGTGGATTGCAGTTTTACAAATGAAGTGCTCAAAATAATCCCTGAAAAAAAACATAACACTTGAATTTAAATAGTTTGCTTTTTTATCCCACTTCATTTAGCGATGAGAGAGAGAAACACTCACTAATATAGTCAGTATAAGTGGGCTGGAGTGTATCTACATGATCACGACTGTAGCGTACGTGGGCGTCTCGCTGTAGGGTGATCGTGCTTTCTGAGTCACGACAAAAGGTGGGATGCTGTTACACTAAACTACTTAGAGGACAGAGGACAGATACAGTCACTGTGTACTTTACAGGAACAGCTCATAGGTGCATCCGTTTCTGATCACGTACTATGGAGAAACGATGACGAGGAAAAAGAAAATAAATAAACGTTAACACAGACTGAACAGTTATAATGAGGCACTTGATTTCTTTACCCAAATGCACTGGATACTGATATACGATACTTATTATATACACAGCATTAGACGTGTAACCAGAGGTGTTTCTACAGACAGCACGGGCCTCAAGCAAGAGAAAACAGGAGGCCCTGCCATTTAGACTTCGTTACTGCTATCATGTTACCCAGATGCCTTTATAAAGAATCAATATGATGAGCCAACTACAGGAGAACTGTCTGAAAGTGTTAGGGTATAATTGGCAGGCAAGATATAGTGCTGGATCAAGATCAATTAGACAAATCATCATTGGTAAAGTGTTAGTTTTTATACTACTTTTTAAAAAGACCACACTATCAAATCAATTTGAACAAAATGACAAATTCTACCTTGACTTTTAGAAGCTAGCTAATTAAAGAGAGGATATTACGCGGTTGTGCGAAGATATGAAGTTTATCTTCGAGTGGTGAATGGTGAATTTTTCAATACTAGAAGATAAACTTCATTTCTTCGCGCCACCATGTAATGTTCTTTATATTATATGGACAATTCCACAAGAAAAAAAAAAATAATAATAATACGCAATTTAATCAAAAGAATTTTAATTTCGAACCGGTTCGCCATTTGATAATATGCGTCTAGTCAGCAGAAAAACACTGGCAGTGACGTCATCGGAGTGAAATATCGGGAATTATTATCCATACAGGACGCTTTTTCGATGGAATAAAAACGTGTTCTATTCCCTTCTAGCGGGTTTCATTCATTTGGTTTGATAGCATGCAATATTGTTAGCATATCGCTTATCTTAAATGTATTACGTCACTCTACCCAATGGAGAACGAGCGTTGAATATGGTTTACGATATTGCATGTTGTCAAGACAACATGACGTCATACAGTATGTCAGCGCTCATGTGAATATCCAATGACAAAACTTTTCTGCTGTGCATGCGGAGAAACATTTCTTTGAGATAGAAAAGACGAGGCTAATCCAGTGCTAGGACTAGCTATGCTATAATTAAGCACTAAATAAATAAACTGAAACTCAAGATGCATTAAACACCTGAAGGCCACCAAAACTTCATTATAAATTCTTCATGCATATTTACAAGAGAAAAACATACCAACGGACATCGAAAAACTGGAAAAGAGACACGTTGGAGAAGTAAAACTTCCGTGCTAGCGAGCGACTGTGACAATTTGTACGCAAACATGGCTGTGAGGTTTGCTTTGTTAAAAATGGAAGATTTTGAGAGAATTTTGGCTGTGAGGTCACGCCGCTGTGTGTAGTTGTTGATGTTGATTTTAAAAGTAACTAAGTAAATTACACAGGGAAATGAATACTTAAGTCTGAGTGAAAAATACTATGGCGAATGTGCATAGAAGAGGAGGAGTCTGGAGACAGAATGACAGCGCTAACTCATGGGTAAGCTAGTGTTGGCCTTCGAGAATACTGATATGCTGATACGAAGAGTGTGTGTATGTATAATAATAATAATAATAATAATAATGGCTTTTTTCATGGTACATCAGATATATTCCATACAGCTACTCATCTTCGACTTGTTCAATATCATGCTAGCTGAGTGGAATATATCTGATATACCACTCAATACCAGCCAATATTATTTCAATATGTCACTCAGATCTGCGATGTATTTCGTATGAAAAATGCAAATTTTTCAACACGAGAAGATAAACTTAATATCTTCAAGCTAACGTGCAATTTTCTTTTTATTATATCGACACATTCACAAACAAAAAGTCCCCAAATTTATCAAAACAATTCATCGCGTGACATATAGGGATTTATATCACGGTTTTGGTTCTTCAGGTCCCGGATGGAGCTCGTATGAAAATTAAGAGTGGTGTATTTCCCAGTAAAACACTCATGTCCATATAATATTTAGCATTATGTGTTCCGAATCGAGTGCCAACTCCTACCTAGCTGCTTGCTTGCTAAAATAACGTTGGATTAACAACATTACAATATTTCATAGCTTAGCCTACAGTTGTCATCATTTTATTAGTGGATTATCTCCACCACTCACTATAGTTCTGCTTCCTCTTCTCTTCTTCCCATTTTCCATTTCTTTTCAGGTTATTTTTTCCATAGCAGATTTTTTTTTTTGTACCCCTTACTCTGTCCTTTTCTTCTTTTTGGAGAAACAGGCTGCATTTGTGTTGGAGAAATACATGCTGTATAAGAAAAGTAGGTTGAATCGAGCTTAATCTAAATGTGCATAAGTCATATGAAAATAGATACACCTTCTAGAAAGACGTCCATCCATCCATTATCCGTAATCGCTTATCCTGTGCAGGGTCACGGGCAAGCTGGAGCCTATCCCAGCTGACTATGGGCGAAAGGCGGGGTACACCCTGGACAAGTCGCCAGGTCATCACAGGGCTGACACATAGACAACCATTCACACTCACATTCACACCTACGGTCAATTTAGAGTCACCAGTTAACCTAACCTGCATGTCTTTGGACTGTGGGGGAAACCGGAGCACCCGGAGGAAACCCACGCGGACACGGGGAGAACATGCAAACTCCGCACAGAAAGGCCCTCGCCGGCCACGGGGCTCGAACCCAGGACCTTCTTGCTGTGAGGCGACAGCACCGTGCCGCCCCTAGAAAAAAAGAGAATGTAATGCAAATATGAAGCCCTATTTATATTCAATTAAGTGAATGATTAAGGCAAATGCAACCCATCACACAGATCCATTAACGCCACTGGTATTAATACACAAAGCAGTTAAACCTCATCACATAGTCTGTATTAATCTTTTAGTTGCAGTAAACATGCTCCCCTGCCTGAGCTCTTGAAAAGTTTCTCTTTATTTATATGCAAAAGATAACGTCTGGCTTTCTATCTGTTAGCCCAATGGAATGTTGGACTGAGATAGTCTCTCGGCTCACAGCCTTCACAGGATGGGATTAAAGACGATGTGATTGTGCCCCCTTTTGGTAGTTTGGTCTATAGCACAGCAATATGAAGCCCCTCTCTTTCATAGGCACACCAGCTAATCTACACCAAAACTACTGCAGAGATGGTGTTTTTATATACCACTGAGGACCAATGTCCTCACAAGTACAACCGTGATTCCAAAAAAGTTGGGACAAAGTACAAATTGTAAATAAAAACGGAATGCAATGATGTGGAAGTTTCAAAAGTCCATATTTTATTCAGAATAGAGCATAGATGACATATCAAATGTTTAAACTGGGAAAATGTATCATTTAAAGAGAAAAATTAGGTGATTTTAAATTTCATGACAACAACACATCTCAAAAAAGTTGGGACAAGGCCATGTTTCCCACTGTGAGACATCCCCTTTTCTCTTTACAACAGTCTGTAAACGTCTGGGGACTGAGGAGACAAGTTGCTCAAGTTTAGGGATAGGAATGTTAACCCATTCTTGTCTAATGTAGGATTCTAGTTGCTCAACTGTCTTAGGTCTTTTTTGTATCTTCCGTTTTATGATGCGCCAAATGTTTTCTATGGGTGAAAGATCTGGACTGCAGGCTGGCCAGTTCAGTACCCGGACCCTTCTTCTACGCAGCCATGATGCTGTAGTTGATGCAGTATGTGGTTTGGCATTGTCATGTTGGAAAATGCAAGGTCTTCCCTGAAAAAGACGTCGTCTGGATGGGAGCATATGTTGCTCTAGAACCTGGATATACCTTTCAGCATTGATGGTGTCTTTCCAGATGTGTAAGCTGCCCATAACACACGCACTAATGCAACCCCATACCATCAGAGATGCAGGCTTCTGAACTGAGCGCTGATAACAACTTGGGTCGTCCTTCTCCTCTTTAGTCCGAATGACACGGCGTCCCTGATTTCCATAAAGAACTTCAAATTTTGATTCGTCTGATCACAGAACAGTTTTCCACTTTGCCACAGTCCATTTTAAATGAGCCTTGGCCCAGAGATGATGTCTGCGCTTCTGGATCATGTTTAGATACGGCTTCTTCTTTGAACTACAGGGTTTTAGCTGGCAATGGCGGATGGCACGGTGAATTGTGTTCACAGATAATGTTCTCTGGAAATATTCCTGAGCCCATTTTGTGATTTCCAATACAGAAGCATGCCTGTATGTGATGCAGTGCCGTCTAAGGGCCCGAAGATCACGGGCACCCAGTATGGTTTTCCGGCCTTGACCCTTACGCACAGAGATTTTTCCAGGTTCTCTGAATCTTTTGATGATATTATGCACTGTAGATGATGATATGTTCAAACTCTTTGCAATTTTACACTGTCGAACTCCTTTCTGATATTGCTCCACTATTTGTCGGCGCAGAATTAGGGGGATCGGTGATCCTCTTCCCATCTTTACTTCTGAGAGCCGCTGCCACTCCAAGATGCTCTTTTTATACCCAGTCATGTTAATGACCTATTGCCAATTGACCTAATGAGTTGCAATTTGGTCCTCCAGCTGTTCCTTTTTTGTACCTTTAACTTTTCCAGCCTCTTATTGCCCCTGTCCCAACTTTTTTGAGATGTGTTGCTGTCATGAAATTTCAAATGAGCCAATATTTGGCATGAAATTTCAAAATGTCTCACTTTCGACATTTGATATGTTGTCTATGTTCTATTGTGAATACAATATCAGTTTTTGAGATTTGTAAATTATTGCATTCCATTTTTATTTACAATTTGTACTTTGTCCCAACTTTTTTGGAATCGGGGTTGTATAGTAAAATCTGACAATTTCGACCTTGTGGGGTTCATTTGGATGGTCCCCACAAGGAAGTTGCTGTTGTTGTGTTTAAAAAAAATAAAAATAAAAAGAGCCAAAAAGTTTCCTTTTCATTACTGAGGTTAAGGTTAGATTTAGGTGCAGGCACAGCATTAATTTACTGCAATAATAATTTTGTCAATGGAAGGTCCTCACAAGGATAGTGAGACAAACGTGTGTGTGTTTGTACTTGCTATGGTACATATGGAGGACCAGAATATGTTTCTTCACCAACAGAGTTTGGCCATTTTTGGGAAGTGAGGACATTTTGGTTGGTCCTCACTTCTCCAAATTGCTGTTTGAGGGTTAACAGTTTTAGAGTTCAGATTAGAATTAGATTTAGGTCAGGGCTTGGCATTTAGTTGTGATGGTTAAGGTTAGGGTAAGGTAGGTTGGGCTCCCCTCTCAGAAAATAAAGTACGTTATTGTGCCTTTAGCGGTATAACAGCTTGTCACTGGAGCACGACCCTCTACTTATCTGTACCCTTTATATGCTGCTTGGGAACATATATGTATCTTTTTGGCCCTAAAAAGGTACACATATGGCCTTGAGGTCCAGTAATGAGCCGTAGGGGCTACATTAGTGTAGATTGTACCTTGGGGGACAGAAATGGACTCCTACTGTACCCCTATTTCTAACACTGTAGGGAATCCATTATGTCAATGATAGTCCCCACAAAGACAGAAGTACAAGAATGTGTGTGTGTAATGAAATCAGCCATTATGTCATCCGGCTTGTAGGATTTGCATTCATCATTCACTCTGAAGCACAAGCTCATTGAATTACACCAGTTTAATTTAACAAGCGACACTGAAGTCACTGAAACTAAAAATTCAGCTTTAAAACGTCCAAACAATAAAACTTCCTTTTTTGTGCATGTCTGTTGAGACAAAATGGCCACATCAAGGGAAGTTGGTTAAGGCTGAATGAGAAAGATTTTAGTTTCAGGTTCTGCAATTGGATCCCTGATTTGTGAACAGCTCAAATGCAAGTCGCTGTGGTTATTACTTGTTGAAGCACAATGGAAAGAATGCTATGTATCTGCATTGGAATTTACTGCATGGTGTGTGTTGAGACGATACCTTGGATCAAGACGCAATGCATAAACGTAAGCTTGCATTATATTATTTTAAGCTGCTGAAGTGCCACGAGGGGGCGGCACGGTGGTGTAGTGGTTAGCGCTGTTGCCTCACAGCAAGAAGGTCCGGGTTCGAGCCCCGTGGCCGGCAAGGGCCTTTCTGTGTGGAGTTTGCATGTTCTCCCCGTGTCCGCGTGGGTTTCCTCCGGGTGCTCCGGTTTCCCCCACAGTCCAAAGACATGCAGGTTAGGTTAACTGGTGACTCTAAATTGACCGTAGGTGTGAATGTGAGTGTGAATGGTTGTCTGTGTCTATGTGTCAGCCCTGTGATGACCTGGCGACTTGTCCAGGGTGTACCCCGCCTTTCGCCCGTAGTCAGCTGGGATAGGCTCCAGCTTGCCTGCGACCCTGTAGAAGGATAAAGCGGCTAGAGATAATGAGATGAGATGAGTATTTGATTGTGAGAATGTATCTTTTTTTCCCAAGAATTATCATCGCATTTTTCACAAATTACTACTGTGGTTTCGCCAGTTTGTTTACATTCTAAGTGGAAATGTTTTTGTCAGATATTTTGTATAAAGTTTTTATTTATTGAATTTGCAAAAAATAAAAATGGTCTCTTTCTCAAAAGCCAGTGAATGTGGATATAATAATAATAATAATAATAATAATAAGTTAAATTTATATAGCGCCTTTCAAAAAACCCAAGGACGCTTTACAATTATAGACAAGGAAAGAAAAAATAAATAAATAAAAATATAATAAAAAATAAAAAGTAAAAAGTCCACCAAGTAGGGGTCAGGATGTAATTCCCGTGGTGTAGCAGCCACAGTCCCACCAAAAGGCACACAAAAACAAGTCCCACATCTCCAGCACCGCCGCCGTGACGCCGTCAGCAACATCGCTCGAACACCACGCCGTGGATCCACAAAGCGAGCAGAGAAGCTCCGCCACGCAGAGCGCTGGTGTGTCCCAAACCGCCTGCACAGCCGCCGCGACGCCACCGAGCAACATCGCTCGGAACATCACGCCAAGCGTTAAAGCACAGAGCGCTGGACAACCATGATGTAAATTGAGCAACAGGCTCACTGCAGTCCATAGCTGGGAGCACAGGCATCACCCACAGCGAACCAAGGCCTGGAGGGAACCGACGCCCCAAACTGGGTCCGGAGCTACACCACAACCGGTGGACAAAACACTCAAACAAACACCAAACTACACAAACACACAGGAAAGAAAAAAAATAGAAAAAGAAATAAAATAAGAGCTCCGGATATAATGAAACAGTTATGAGCTATCAGCTCATGTACGACTCGATTTCATGGAATAACTGTTAATTATATGCCATTCACACTCACACTGAAAACCATATGTGTTCCGCTATTATGCTGTCATGGGGTCATGTAGGAATAGCAGCAAAACACCAAAGTCGAAACAATCTAAGTAACATTTATGGAAATCTTTTGTCACGGCTCCAGTGGGAATCGGAACCATCAGATTTACATGTTGTGACGAGTCGTGACGTTGGTGGGGATGTAAACGATATAGTGATATTGCGATGGCGCTACTCATACTGCCTCAATGTAAAGCAATCGGCGGCAAACTCAAAGAACAAGCAAAGAAAACATCAGCAGATACAAGCAAATATGATATATTACCTAGCCTTTGCTTGAACAAAACAAATGTTCAGAAACAGGAACAGAACTTTCTCAATAGAGATGCGATGCAGCTCGACTCGTGGCATGTTGCTAACTAGCTAATGTCTCAGCTTGGGCTTTTCACAACAATGGACTTGCCACCTTGTAAATTACACATCATATCCTGTCTCGTATGTTTTACAGCTCACGAAGGTTCGCACTCCGTAGCATTCTGTTAAATACACTCCGGATATGTGATATCCATTAATTTTCCATCAGTTCCATGTTGTTTTTATGTGATTTGTTAACTGATTTTGTATGTGAAAGGGACTTTATAAACATAGCAGAATGTTAACTAAGTAGTTTTTCTTTTGCGTTAACATTTTAAGAACATTAAATTGAAACATTAAAAGGAAAAAAAAAAAGTTTGTAATGTTCCTTGGACATTTTAAAAATAAGTTAGAGCATCTTTGCACCAGGGCGGCACGGTGGTGTAGTGGTTAGCGCTGTCGCCTCACAGCAAGAAGGTCCGGGTTCGAGCCCCGTGGCCGGCGAGGACCTTTCTGTGTGGAGTTTGCATGTTCTCCCCGTGTCCGCGTGGGTTTCCTCCGGGTGCTCCGGTTTCCCCCACAGTCCAAAGACATGCAGGTTAGGTTAACTGGTGACTCTAAATTGAGCGTAGGTGTGAATGTGAGTGTGAATGGTTGTCTGTGTCTATGTGTCAGCCCTGTGATGACCTGGCGACTTGTCCAGGGTGTACCCCGCCTTTCGCCCGTAGTCAGCTGGGATAGGCTCCAGCTCGCCTGCGACCCTGTAGAACAGGATAAAGCGGCTACAGATAATAAGATGAGATGAGATCTTTGCACCACCAAACACAGAATATTCAATTGCAAAGTTAAGAGAATTTTAAAATGAGTAAATTAGCAGAATGTTTTGTAAAATGGTCTTAATTCTGACATCAACTGGTGTTTTGAATGTATTTTGAATAAAACACTTGTGTGCAATAATAAGTCAGGGGAGCAGTCAGGGGTCAGGTACCTTGCTCAAGGGTACCTCAGCCCAAGGCCACCCCATGTTAACCTAACTGCATGTCTTTGGATTGTGGGGGAAACCAGAGCACCCGGAGGAAACCCACGCAGACATGGGGAGAACATGCAAACTCCGCACAGAAAGGCCCTTGCCGGCCGCTGGGTTCAAACCCGGAACCTTCCCGCTGTGAGGCGACAGCGCTAACCACTACACCACTGTGTCACCACACAGGACTGGATGTTTATTGGTGTCTGTAATAAACTCTGTGTGTAACTCATGTCTAACAGTTAGTGCATTAAAAAAATGAGAGAAAATCAAATGCTAACAGTAGGGATGGTTGTCTTTATTTACGAACTGTATACTTATATTCTTACAGTTTCCTGTTCAAGTATTTATTAGTATACTTGTAATAAGCTTGGATGTACAGTCTTCTTATTCTACATGTTGATGAAAAATGGTGCCATTTCTTTCCAATTATTTTGGTTCCTTAGACTGCGGATAGTTCTGACTGCAGTGGTTTGGCCCTTCAGCGTGTACCGGACGAGATCCCAGACACCATCAAAACTCTTGATTTCAGCTTCAACTACCTCCCAATGCTATATAACTCAACTTTCCCAAGACTCAGAAGTCTGGTTTCACTGGATTTAACAAGGTCAGAGGAAACGTTATATGTGCTGCCTGAATCAAAGTTTATAGCACTTAAGTGGACAAATTTACCTTTTTTTTTTTTTTATTCACACAGGTGCAGCATTAATTTCATATACGAGTACGTCTTTCAACATCAGGTCAACCTCGAGAGTCTCATTTTGGTAGCAAACCCACTGAACTTCATATCAGACAGTGCTTTCTCAGGACTGATTTTCCTAAAACACTTCAGTCTAGCTGGGTCAATGATACGCAGCCTCGTGGACATCCCAATAGCCCATCTTGAATTCTTAGAGACTCTGGATCTTAGAGGAAGTGACATTCACAGCTTGGATGGTCTGGAAAATTTTGAACTGCAACACATGAAGAAGCTCCTTCTAGATATGAATTCGATTGAGAAGATACAAGTGATTGACATGAAGACACTTCAGGGAACAAGCGGGCTGGAGATCAGCTTTAAGGGAAATGATCTCGTTGACGTCGAAGCGAACGCTTTTCAAAACTTGGACGTGGGCAGCTTGGATTTTAGTGGTTGCTTCAACAAAATGAACATTTCTGTACTGCTGAAAGGGTTAGAGGGAGTGAAAACTTACAAGCTTTACTTGGGGGCATACGAGGACAGCCTTCATAGACAATCCAAGCTGACCAATTTTCAGTCTTTCTGTAACATATCAGTGGTTGATGTAAATTTTCAGCTGCAACATTTTCTTGATCTTACAAACACGAGCTTTAGGTGTTTCTCAGAAATTCAGAGGTTAGATTTCACCAGATCACACCTTTCAGCATTTCCATCCAATTTGTCCAACCTGTCCATGCTGTCTCACTTGGTACTGGATGAGAATTCTTTTGATAATGTATGTCACATTAATGCAGCAAGCTTCCCCATGCTGACACATTTGTCCATAAGTGGAAACTTCAAATTTCTTAATTTCCAAGAAAACTGTTTGGAACCTCTGTCCTATCTGGAGGAGCTACAACTTAGCCATAGTAGCTTGATTACTGGACAACTTTGCTGCAACAAACAACTGACTGGTCTCAGAGAACTAAAATCCCTGAATCTCAGCTATAATTTTCCCATGAAGTGGGAGCCATTGCCATTTAACGCCACTCCAAACCTGAAGCATCTTGACTGCACACACACCAAATACGCCCTCAACAGCAGCTCTCCATTTAACAATCTAGAAAACCTTCAAACTCTTAATCTTTCATTCACATCCTTAAACCTTTTGGACTATGCTCATATACTAAAAGGCCTGACCAAGCTACGGGTGCTAAACCTAAAAGGGAACACGATACAGGGTAGCGTTCTTGTAAAAACAAAGAACTTTGATTATGTTCCTCATTTGGAGAGCCTGGTTCTCTCTTCATGTGGCATCACAGAACTCAGTGAAAATGTCTTTAAAGCCCTTGCTAATCTCAAAAATGTAGATCTCAGTGAAAATCAACTACTTAAACTCAGCCTCACTAATTTCTACTCATTAAGCCAGATCCAACTCAACTTTGCCAGCAATAAAATTACAGTCGTGGACGTTAAAACTGTTGAAGACTTGGGGACAAGCAGTAGCATTGATCTGAGCTCCAATCCACTGGTCTGTAACTGTACTAACTATCAGTTTATTACGTGGGTTAAAGAAAATGTTAGCAAAATGAAACACATAGAAAAGACATTTTGTGATGGCACAAACGAGAAGGTTATAGACGTAGACCTGCAGTGCGTCTTTTCAAACCGAGCGCTAGGGATTGGCCTCGGAATCACAATAGTGATCATGATTATAATATTTCTGTTGTATTTTGTGAGGAAAATTCAGGTACGATACAGACCCTACTCAAGACTGTAGAAATAATACTGTAGATACTAAAAAAAAATATATATACAGTATATCATGCTTTTTCTACACTGGAGGAAAAAAGACACAAGCAAAATTTATAACGCAAATTTATATTATTGTGAAAAAAGAAATGCATCAAAATGGCTAATTCTAACTCCGTAATCAAGCTTGCTAGTCTCATCTCATCTCATTATCTCTAGCCGCTTTATCCTTCTACAGGGTCGCAGGCAAGCTGGAGCCTATCCCAGCTGACTACGGGCGAAAGGCGGGGTACACCCTGGACAAGTCGCCAGGTCATCACAGGGCTGACACATAGACACAGACAACCATTCACACTCACATTCACACCTACGGTCAATTTAGAGTCACCAGTTAACCTAACCTGCATGTCTTTGGACTGTGGGGGAAACCGGAGCACCCGGAGGAAACCCACGCGGACACGGGGAGAACATGCAAACTCCACACAGAAAGGCCCTCGCCGGCCACAGGGCTCGAACCCAGGACCTTCTTGCTGTGAGGCGACAGCGCTAACCACTACACCACCGTGCCGCCCCAAGCTTGCTAGTTACATGTTTTAATTAAATGACACTTAGGTTTACAGTAGCTGGCTTGCTAGTATTTGTTTTTAGTTAAATGATACTCACTTACATTTGCTAGCTTGCCAGTACCTTTTTTTTTTTTAGATAAACAATGTGTAAACAAATTAACTAGCTTGCTAAAAATAAAATAAAAAATTAGCTAGCTTGCTAGTAGCTTTTTTTAATGAAGTAAACAGCGTGCAAACGTACAATAGCTGGCTTGCTAGTACCTGTTTTTAGTTAAATGATGCTCATTTACATTTGCTAGTACCTTTTTTTGAGGTAAACAATGTGTAAACTTAAATTAGCTAGCTTTGCCAACACCAGTTTTTAGTTAAATGATACTCATTTACATTAGCTAGTTTGCGCGTACCTTAAACAATGTGTAAACTTACAATAGCTGGCTTGTTAGTACCTGCTTTTAGTTAAATACTCCTCATTTACATTAACTAGCTTGCTAGTACCTTCGGTTGTTTTTTTTTTTCTTTTTTAGGTAAACAATTATTTAGCTTGTCCGTACCTGTTTTTAGTTCATGGATGCTCACTGGCATTAGCAAGCTTGCTAATACCTTTTTTTTTTTAGGTAAACAATGTGTAAATTTAAATTAGCTAGCTTGCCAGTACCTTTTTTTTTTTATGATACTCACTGACATTAGCTAGTTTGCTAACACCTGTTTTTAACTGAATGATCCTCATTTACATTTGCTTGCTTGCTAGTACCCTTGTTGGTTTTTGAGGTAAACAATGTGTAAATTTAAATTAGCTAGCTTGCTAGTACCTTTTTTAAAGTAAACAATGTGTAAACTTATAATAGCTGGCTTGTTAATACCTGCTTTTAGTTAAATAATACTCATTTACATTCACTAGCTTACTAGTACCTTTGGGGGTTTTTTGAGGTAAACAATGCGTAAACTTAAATTAGCTAGCTTGCCAGTACCTTTTTAGTTAAATGATACTCACGGACATTAGCTAGTTTGCTAACACCGGTTTTAGTTAAATGATACTCATTTACATTTGATAGCTTGCTTAGTTAAATAGTATTCATTTACATTCATTAGCTTGCTCGTACCTTTGGTGTTTTTTTTAGGTAAACAATTATCTAGCTTGCCCGTACCTGTTTTTAGTTCAGGGATAATCACTGGTAGTAGCTAGCTTGCTAATACCTTTTTTTTTTTTGAGGTAAACAATGTGTAAACTTAAAAAGCTAGCTTGCCAGTACTTTTTTTTTTTTTTAAGTTAAATGATACTGACATTAGCTAGTTTGCTAACACCGGTTTTTAGTTAAACGATACTCATTTACATTAACTAGCTTGCACGTACCTTTTTTAAAGTAAACAATGTGTAAATTTACAATAGCTGGCTTGCTAGTACCTGCTTTTAGTTAAATACTCCTCATTTACATTCACTAGCTTGCTAGTACCTTCGGTTGTTTTTTTTTCTTTTTAAGGTAAAAAATTATCTAGCTTGTCCGTACCTGTTTTTAGTTCATGGATGCTCACTGGCATTAGCAAGCTTGCTAATACCTTTTTTTTTTTTTAGGTAAACAATGTGTAAATTTAAATTAGCTAGCTTGCCAGTACCTTTTTTTTTTTTTATGATACTCACTGACATTAGCTAGTTTGCTAACACCCGTTTTTAACTGAATGATCCTCATTTACATTTGCTTGCTTGCTAGTACCCTTGTTGGTTTTTGAGGTAAACAATGTGTAAATTTAAATTAGCTAGCTTGCTAGTACCTTTTTTAAAGTAAACAATGTGTAAACTTATAATAGCTGGCTTGTTAATACCTGCTTTTAGTTAAATAATACTCATTTACATTCACTAGCTTACTAGTACCTTTGGGGGTTTTTTGAGGTAAACAATGCGTAAACTTAAATTAGCTAGCTTGCCAGTACCTTTTTAGTTAAATGATACTCATGGACATTAGCTAGTTTACTAACACCTGTTTTAGTTAAATGATACTCATTTACATTTGATAGCTTGCTTAGTTAAATAGTATTCATTTACATTCATTAGCTTGCTCGTACCTTTGGTGTTTTTTTTTTAATAGGTAAACAATTATATAGCTTGTCCGTACCTGTTTTTAGTTCAGGGATAATCACTGGCAGTAGCTAGCTTGCTAATACCTTTTTTTTTTTTTTTTTGAGGTAAACTTAAGTTAGCTAGCTTGTCAATACTTTTTTTTTTTAAAGTTAAATGATACTCACTGACATTAGCTAGTTTGCTAACACCAGTTTTTAGTTAAACGATACTCATTTACATTAGCTAGTTTGCACGTACCTTTTTTAAAAGTAAACAATGTGTAAACTTACAATAGCTGGCTTGTTAGTACCTGCTTTTAGTTAAATAATACTCATTTACATTCACTAGCTTGCTAGTACCTTCGGTTTTTTTTTTTTTCTTTTTAAGGTAAACAATTATCTAGCTTGTCCGTACCTGTTTTTAGTTCATGGATGCTCACTGGCATTAGCAAGCTTGCTAATACCTTTTTTTTTTTTTGAGGTAAACAATGTGTAAATGTAAATTAGCTAGCTTGCCAGTACCTTTTTTTTTTTAATGATACTCACCGACATTAGCTAGTTTGCTAACACCCGTTTTTAACTGAATGATCATTTACATTTGCTTGCTTGCTAGTACCCTTGTTGGTTTTTGAGGTAAACAATGTGTAAACTTAAATTAGCTAGCTTGCCAGTACCTTTTTTAAAGTAAACAATGTGTAAACTTACAATAGCTGGCTTGTTAGTACCTGCTTTTAGTTAAATAATACTCATTTACATTCACTAGCTTACTAGTACCTTTGGGTTTTTTTTGAGGTAAACAATGTGTAAACTTAAATTAGCTAGCTTGCCAGTACCTTTTTAGTTAAATGATACTCACGGACATTAGCTAGTTTGCTAACACCTGTTTTAGTTAAATGATACTCATTTACATTTGATAGCTTGCTTAGTTAAATAGTATTCATTTACATTCATTAGCTTGCTCGTACCTTTGGTGTTTTTTTTAATAGGTAAACAATTATCTAGCTTGTCCGTACCTGTTTTTAGTTCAGGGATAATCACTGGCAGTAGCTAGCTTGCTAATACCTTTTTTTTTTTTTTTGAGGTAAACAATGTGTAAACTTAAGTTAGCTAGCTTGTCAGTACTTTTTTTTTTTTAAAGTTAAATGATACTCACTGACATTAGCTAGTTTGCTAACACCAGTTTTTAGTTAAACGATACTCATTTACATTAGCTAGTTTGCACGTACCTTTTTTAAAAGTAAACAATGTGTAAACTTACAATAGCTGGCTTGCTAGTACCTGCTTTTAGTTAAATAATACTCATTTACATTCACTAGCTTGCTAGTACCTTCGGTTGTTGTTTTTTTTTCTTTTTAAGGTAAAAAATTATCTAGCTTTTTTTTTTTAGGTAAACAATGTGTAAACTTAAATTAGCTAGCTTGCCAGTACCTTTTTAGTTAAATGATACTCACGGACATTAGCTAGTTTGCTAAGACCTGTTTTAGTTAAATGATACTCATTTACATTTGATAGCTTGCTTAGTTAAATAGTATTCATTTACATTCATTAGCTTGCTCGTACCTTTGGTGTTTTTTTTAATAGGTAAACAATTATCTAGCTTGTCCGTACCTGTTTTTAGTTCATGGATGCTCACTGGCATTAGCAAGCTTGCTAATACCTTTTTTTTTTTTAGGTAAACAATGTATAAATTTAAATTAGTTAGCTTGCCAGTACCTTTTTTTTTTTTTTTTAAATGATACTCACTGACATTAGCTAGTTTGCTAACACCTGTTTTTAACTGAATGATCCTCATTTACATTTGCTTGCTTGCTAGTACCCTTGTTGGTTTTTGAGGTAAACAATGTGTAAACTTAAATTAGCTAGCTTGCTAGTACCTTTTTTAAAGTAAACAATGTGTAAACTTACAATAGCTGGCTTGTTAGTACCTGCTTTTAGTTAAATAATACTCATTTACATTCACTAGCTTACTAGTACCTTTGGGTTTTTTTTGAGGTAAACAATGTGTAAACTTAAATTAGCTAGCTTGCCAGTACCTTTTTAGTTAAATGATACTCACGGACATTAGCTAGTTTGCTAACACCTGTTTTAGTTAAATGATACTCATTTACATTTGATAGCTTGCTTAGTTAAATAGTATTCATTTACATTCATTAGCTTGCTCGTACCTTTGGTGGTTTTTTTTTTTAATAGGTAAACAATTATCTACTGTAGCTTGCCCGTACCTGTTTTTAGTTCAGGGATAATCACTGGCAGTAGCTAGCTTGCTAATACCTTTTTTTTTTTTAAGGTAAACAATGTGTAAACTTAAATTAGCTAGCTTGGCAATACTTTTTTTTTTAAAGTATTGCCAAGCTAGCTAATTTTAAGTTTACACATTGTTTACCTAAAAAAAGGTGCAAGCAAGCAAATGTAAATGAGTATCATTTAATTAAAAACAGGTGTTAGCAAACTAGCTAATGTCAGTGAGCATCATTTAACTTAAAAAAAAAAGTTAAATGATACTCACTGACATTAGCTAGTTTGCTAACACCAGTTTTAGTTAAATGATACTCATTTACATTTGATAGCTTGCTAGTACCTTTTGGTGTTTTTTTTTTTTTAGGTAAACAATTATCTAGCTTGTCCGTACCTGTTTTTAGTTTAGGGATAATCACTGGCATTAGCAAGCTTGCTAATACTTTTTTGTTATTGTTTTGAGGTAAACAATGTGTAAACTTAAATTTAGCTAGCTTGCCAGTACTTTTTTTTTTTTTAAATGATACTCACTGACATTAGCTAGTTTGCGAACACCTGTTTTTAATTAAATTATATTCATTTACATTTGCTTGCTAGTACCCTTTTTTAGGTAAACAATGTGTAAACTTAAATTAGCTAGCTTGCCAATGCCTGTTTTTAGTTAAATGATACTCACTTATATTAGCTAGCTTAATAAGTTTTAATGAAATGATTTTTAGGTGTATATTCTCTAGTTTGTTAGCTTGCTATTTTTAGTGAAGTGAGTTTAGACTTATATTAGCTAGCTTCTTAGCAAACTTGGCTAGCTACTAAAGGCAAATAGCGAATATTGAAGAGGTAACATAAGCTAAGCTAGCATTTTTAGATAACTATCCAGCTCCCCTCCCCGTGTGTGTGTGGTGCATATTTTAAAGGAATTAAAAAAAAAAAATTAAAACTTAAACATGCTGATTGTAGAATTATTTAAACCCCATACACAAATACACAGCAGATATTTTACTATTACTTTGGTGTGGAAACAGCTCCACTCTGCTTCAGGACACATTACACCCCGTCCTTGATCTTTATTTTAATTTACCAAAACAAAATATTATTTGCTTTAATGCATTTATCACCATAATAACATGTTAGTATACCGTGTAGAACCGGTTTGGGTTTCTACATGTAAGAAACTCCAGTGGCTCTAATAAGGAAAGCACAGATCTGCCCAATACATGGATTGTGTTTATAATCATGAATTAAATTTGTCATGTGATCAAACTTGGCTGACTTTTATTCTTGCTTGGCCATCTTGTCTTGCATCATAGATGTATAGAAATTAAAAAATAAAATAAAATCTCTCCTCCCCCCATTTCCCCCCCAAGTGATTATAAATGAAGAAAATCCTGTAGGGATACCAGGAAAGAGCTGGTACATATTCAAGTTATGCATGTTTTTAAATAAGCATATTATTCAACCAGAAATGAGCGGTAACGATGGTTTATGTTGTATATCAAGGGAGACGGAAGCGTTATGTCATGCCTTTATTTTCAGAATTATACAATTTTTAGAAGTATAAATATTTGTATAGAATACAACATCTATGACATCCATAGAGATTCCATTAGGTGAAATACAAAAACTCAAAACCACGTTTTTTATTGCACAGATTCTAAAGACGGACGACGATGAAGACGATGAAGCAGGGCCGTTTACACAAACACTAGCTTCACAGAACAGGTGACAGAAAAGAACATTTTTGAAAATATGCCAGACGCTCAAGACCCAACAGATTCACGGTGGACAGACCGACTATACCATAGACTGACAACCTTAAACTGCACAACCTGCTGGAGGAGGACGCCATGCAAACACTACGATCGCAATGTCCTGTGATGTGGAACACAGATTTGGCAAATTAATAACACAATATTCAAAATATACATCCAGGAATTCACTGTAAACAAAGAAATGTGCTTAGTTAAGGATTTTACATCAGTCGTCATCTGTATAAAAAGGCAAGGGGACTGAAAGACAATCCATCGAATAAACTTTTGTAATTTGACCATATTTATGCCTGGTTAAACATTTACATTCTTTTAATGGTCTTGTCCTTCGTTATCTTTTCGTCCAAATGCAAAGTAACGTTAACGATAAGGTGCGTTTTGTCTCCTCTTGCTACAAACACTACATTTGCAAAGCTTCATGAGGACTTCTGATTTTGCTAATATCGCTTAAAATCTCTCAAATTCATTAGCTTTTCTTCACATTAAATCGCTTTATAATTATAATTTCATGACTCGTTTGACTCGTATTCACATTCAGCTCCGAAGCATTGTATAGTCTTTGAGATCTACACATAACTAGAATATTACTTTAATATCAGAGATTAGACTATTTACGGCACTAAAATATCTCGTCAGTTAAGTTTATATGAAAAAGGACTGATTACTGTCGTCATTTCAGAGCGCGCGCGCACAAAAAACGATCAAATAGCATCTTATTTAAATGTTACGCGTCATTACCGTGTATGTGAAAGTGTTACAGAATGATTCGGATGACTCAGACGATACACGCGTTTTAAACAGTCACGTTTTAAACTAATGAATTTGACAGTATATTTCAGTCATGGATTTCAAGGTACAGCTAACGGACAGTGTAAAAACACTCGATTATTATTATTATTATTATTACACGTCCCACTTTTATAAGTATTATACATTGTACTTTACTGACGGAGAAACTGATGGGCAATAAACGAGACAGGACACAGGAACACTAGCTGAACGTCATGATTGAAAGTCCATGATCATAAACGTGGCCACTGTTTAAACCCTCGAGACTAAAACTGGTTTAAAGTTTTAGGTGGCCAAGTGGAAAATATAGCCCTAAAATCCTTATGAAAAATGTGCTGAAAAAGGGGAAAAATAATCATAATCATAATACACAGGGTCACAAACATTTTAACATTCACTTCCTTTCGTTTTAAAAAATAGAGCTTTTGCACTATTTAACATTCCACTGTTCCGTCTTTTCGTTAATCAGCAACAACCAGAGGACATCCAAGGTGTTTTTAGCCTTTGCCTCAAACACAGTTGCGTACGAGTGCGATTACTGCTTTTAGTGCCTGTGTAATTTCAAGTATCGAACTTTCAGAGGCCAAGATCTTGCCCTTTATTTTTTTTTTCCCTATTTTTTCGACTAGCTTATTTCAGACGGCATCGTGAAAATTTCACTTCGCAACAAACGTTACAGTATACAAACATATATGACATAGCAAAATATATACATATAAAAACACACAACACTCATATTCAGAATCCTAGGCCTGATCCGACAGATCAGCGTTTGTACAAGTAACATTGCTTTATGTACAGTACATTGCATAAAAATGAGTATTTAGTAAATGCATGTGAAAGGAATGTGAATTTTGACACAACCTGCTAAGAACAGCAAGTGTGACAGCCCAAAAATACTCTAAGGCCCCTTCCACTAGATATGAAACCAGAACCCTAAGATGATTCCATTATAAAATAGTTCTAGGTGAGAAGCACGGGATAAACGCGCATTCCCTCGGCCCAAAACAAACTTTGCCTTTAAGTAGGTCAAAGCAAACAAGAACATGAAGAACGACGACGATGAGACGCAAACAAACAACGTTGGTGGTATATTTTATATATGTTTTTTTTTCCTACATGAACAGTATGTGCTGAGAGATCAGCACCATTGCTACAAATACTTCATCTGTTTCCCCCCCGTGTGAACAAAACCATTGTAATTCTCTTCACCTTCATATGGATTGTGAAATTCCTGTTGGTTTTTTTTTTTTTTTTTAAACGTATCGAAATGCAGCGCGATTCCAACGACTCCGAATCAATACGTAGCGTTCTCGTTTGGTACAATCGAAATTGGCACAGTTCATTTACGACTCAAAGGCATCAAATCCCTTGATGTCAAACAGATTGCACACATCTTTTCTATACACTCCACCGCCTCTTCTCTCAAACTACAAAATGACAATCAGCAGCAAATCGGGTACATTCAAACCTAGAATTTTTTCAGAAACATACACGCATATACACTAGCGCTCATAGCTCTCGCCCTCCATGAAACACTGAAGTAACAGCTTCATCGGTCCTCAGAATGGAAGGTGCTATAATACAATGCATGGAAACTTAACAAAAAAAAAAAGGATTGCCTTGAAGTCTGTCTTACAAAATGTGATTTGGCAACCAACCATCGCCATCCCCACTGTCACTTTTTATTATTCGAACCTCGGGGCAGATCTTTGGACTGCTTGGCGCGAGGTGAATCTTTTTCTGGTGTTGCGCCATCCTTCGCCAATGCTGTGGATTTCTGCGAGTCTTTACGGCTTCCTTTCTGCAAGGAGTCTGATGACTTGGAGGTCTCCACTGTGGCCCCAGTACCCTTACCTGTTGGAGATCCACTTGGTGTGTGAACTTTAACAGTAGCCACAGGTACAGAACCAACTTGAGGGCCTGTTTGAGGCAAGTTCTCTCTCTGTGGTTGCGTTTTCAATGTAGTAAGAGTGGACTCTGTCTGTTCCTTTGGTTTTAGATCGGTGTTGGTTTTGATGATCTGCACTGGTGCTTTGCTTTCTTGCATTCCTCTTTCTTCAGTGGCTTTCCCACTCTGGTGTGCAACAGGAGGGGGTTCTAACTTGGCCTTGTTCTTGGAGCTACACAGGCCTTGTTTTCCAGTGGAACTAGTACCCGACAGCTGTGGCTGTTTTTTGGTTGTAGTAACAACCTCCTTCTTGCAAACATCAAGTACCGGCTTGGTGATCTTCTGACTGGCTACGTCCAGAGTATTCTTGACTTTTAAATTTTCTTCTTCAAGCATGCTTGCTGACTGAACTTGCAGAGTTTTCTCACTTCCTTTGGCACCAGAATTCTGATTTGACTTGTTGCTGGCGAGCGTCTGAGGAGTCGCTAGGATGCATTTTATGCCGTCATTTTTGTCCTCTGCAGTCCCGGGAGTCTCATTTGGCATAACGCATTTTGCGTCTTCTTTTGAAACTGCTACGTTTTGGGGCATTTTATCTTTAGACAAAGTAGATTTGGACTCATCACTTGACCCTTCTGGAACCATCCAAGTCTTATGAGCCTTGTCCTTGATTTGAGTTTTGACTCCACATGGCTCCTGACATTGAGAACTGGACCTTTTCCCATCTTCCAGCCCAGCATTTTGTGTTTTGAAACAGTCATATTCTTTGGAGAGAGGATCTGGACTTTTCTGTTGGTTTCCTGAGACGGAACTGGTTAGTGTTTTTGATGTCTTCTGCTGAGATTGTTTAACTGCAGTGCTGTCTGATTCGACTTCAACAGGTGACTGGAGAACCACAGGAGAAGTCGTCTTAAGAGGAGCACCTTTGGGAGATGCATTGTTTTTATCCTGTTTGGTTTGAAGAGGTGGGTCTGGAGGTAACTTGATATCTGGTGCTGGTGAAGCTGCTGCTGATGTGGTTGACACGGAGGTTAAAGTTGAACTCTGTGGAACAGATACTTTTTCCTTTACTAAACCCTGTGAGTGAACCTGTTCTGATTTCACACTCAACACTGGTGCGCTACTTGCTGTGGTCTGTTCATGCATCTTCTCTGAAATCTTGTGTATGTTTTGAGCTGTGCTTTCTGGTTTCTTCTCATCCCTCACCCAAATCCCACCTTTTGAATCCAAACCTGACTTTTGTGCACTGATTGTTCTGTCTGGTTTTGGAGGCAAAGTCTGCACTGAAGCTAATGTTGAGACAATTTTAGATTTAGGAACCTCCTGTGGAACCACAGTTAAGCACAGTGTATTCAGTGCTCCATCTTTCTCTGTGGCTATTTGGCTGTTTTTTAGAACAGTCTGCTCCAAGTTCTGTGGACTGACAAGGATCTCTCCCACATGTATATCTCTAACAACACCACAGAGGTCTGAGGGTATGGATGGGTTTTGCTTGATGACCTGGTCACAGCTCACTGGTGTCTTTGTTTCCACAGTGTTGTTTTGCAACGTAGGCTTTTCCTCTGGATTTTCCATCTCATCATCCTGGTCTTCGTTGCTGACCTCCCTTATCGAGGGCGTTTTCCCACAAGCAAAATGAGCACTGTGTCGAGCAGGCCTCATCTCCTGAACAGTTTTCAACTTGGTCTCTGGTTTTCCACCTGTTGGTGAATCTACTGACTCAATTTTACTGGATATGGCCTGTAACTTGATTCCTTCACTCTGCTTGTTTTTGTCACGAGTGCCTTCATTGCTAACGGATCCAACAACACTGTCCCTATGGCATGCGGGTTCTTCTTTTCCTGCATTTCTGCTGCTCAAAGCACCAAGACTTTCCATCTCCGTGGCAGTCAGCGTGTGTTTATTTGTGGTGATTTGGGGCTGCTTTTCACTCTGGTTTGGCAGAGCACCAGCCAGACATCCGCTATCAGCTTGGCTGCTGGCTATTTTTGAGAGACATGTATCAGTTTTGGAGAGCCTGGGTCCAGAGAGCAGTCCTATGTCCAGTGTGCCCTTCAGTGGTTTCAAGGAAGACACGAGTCGTGCCTCTAATTTATACTCAGAAGACGTCTTTCTGATGGAACCCTCAGTGGACGAGATAATCTGAAGCTTCTCCACAGCACTCTCCCCTCGCCCACTGAATAGCTTAGGGCTCAAGGAATCTGTATTGATTCCAGAAGCTGCGATTCCAGCAGAATCCAGCTGGAGGCTTTTGGACCTAGTGGTATTAAAGTGAAGGCTTTCATGAACAACAGGGGTGATTCGACACATACAGTCCTCGCGCTCCTCAAAGGACTGCCTTTTTCGAGCAAATTCCATATTGGGAGCTTTGAAATCGAGCCTGTCTGGTTTACTGCCCTCTTTAATCTGCCAGGCCAGCTGCCGGTCTGATTGGGTTGGGGCTGATCTTATACCCTCATTTAAGATTGACGCAGAGTCCCCAGTGCTGCTCATGGAGTCTGCAATGCTTTCACATGCTCTTGTGTTCAGTTTTTTATACAGAACATCTTTTACTGTAGCACTGGTAGCTTTGTTATCAATAGAGCAACACCCAGCGGTGTTCTGGGTAGATTCAGCCTCTTGAATAGCCTCCTGTTTTTGCAAAGATTCTCGCCTCTCATGCCAGTCCTGTCTTTTTGCTACCACTTTGGCCTTCAATTTCTCCTTATCAAGATCCTCCATCATTTCTTGACGACCAACCTTACGAGTCACAGGCCGTTTCAGGCAGCCCTGTTCGGCAGGTCTTACTCTGGTGATGGTGGGAAGTTCGCAAGAGCTCTCTTCCACACACTGAAGTGTGGGCTCACCTCCAGATGCAACCCCAGCCTGAACTTCCTCTTGGGTCACCTCCAGACTGTGCTTCCGGGAGCAGAGGTGCTTTTTGTCCCCTGGGTAGGACGGCGAGAGCTTTTCCTCCGACTGAACCCTCTTAAGGAGCGGAGACCGAGGGGGTTCGGCACTTTTAGGACGCACCATGTGCCTCACAATTGTAGGGGGTGAGTGCATCTTTGCTGAGAAGGTCTGAGTAGTTTTGGAGCTTCCCACTGAGTGAGTGAGCAAGGGGGAAGGAGATCGCTGAGGGGAGGTGGGTTGAGGGGTTGGGGAGGGTGTTCGAGCCAGCGGGGACAGTGGGATGCTCCCTGCTGATTTCCGCCGGCTCTGACGAAGCCGCTGTCCAGGCAACTTGGGGCCCAAACCGTGCAAAGTGTTAGGACGGACATGGCCCGAGCCAGCGGGGGAATTGGGTGCACTGGAGCTGGGGGAACTGCTCTGAGAGGATGTACCACCTGGGAACACGATGAAAGATAACATTGTTGTGTGAACAAAAGTAACTCCGAAACAAACCAACTTGGTAATACGTAGACCCTCAAAAGGTATAACTCTGACCTGATTGATTGAACTCCGGTGTGGGCCGGCAGGAGGTAGTGGGGGAGTGAGGAGACAGGCTGTGTGTGGGGGAACCTGGCACACTCTCCCCTGAGGACAGTGATCGATTTAAAGAGGTAAAGCTTCGGCTAGTGTGGAGCAGTGGAGAGGGCTGCATGGCGAAGCGCCTGAATACTGACCGTCGTCTAGAAAGGCAAAGGTTTTGAAACTGTTGTTGAAGTGTGTCAAGAGTACATGTAATGTAAATAAAGGCAGTGGTGAAATAAGCAACAGCCTTGTGCATAAATTAAACAAAATGATTATACAATCTATTATATAACGTTACATGTATGAATTTTCAATTTGGGGAAAAAAAAAGTCCCACCTTTCTTGCGTCTTTTCCTTCTTGGGCTTCTTGGTTCTCCTGATCATTTTGCTTCGATAACTATTCCTTCTAGCTGGACCTGTTTTGATCGACGTGTTCTCAAAAGGAGTAGTGGATATGGCAACCTTGCTTCCACTCTAAAACAAAAAATAATAGTTTTATTTTATTGCTTTCATACTAGGATCTATCTACAGAGATCAGGCTTGTAGTACTCGAGTCCAGGACTCGGACTCAAGTCCGACTCCTGCCCTAATTTTAAGGACTCGTGACTTGACTCGGACTCGCCCATTAACAGCATTCGGACTCGTAAATTGGAGACGAGGACTCTGATTTTTTCTTCATTTTTTTGTAACGTGCCATAATAATTTGGCATAAGATATTTATATCTACATTAATTTTATACTAATTTCGTTCAAGAGAATACACATTCACCTGTTCATACATCACGTTCAGGAACAAACTAACGTTAATGGCGCTAAAATGCCTGGAGAGAACGCCCCCAGGATTGTCCGCTTTGCTTATACAGACTCCTCGTGCAGTGGGAAAAAAATGCACTGCTGTGTGTTCCATATGTAGAAGAACTATCAAGGAGACAACGGGAACAATCTCGAACTTCAATCGTCATTTGGTAAGACTCCATCCAGAGAAGGAAGTGACGCGCTATGTTCATTGCCCTGTTGATAGCAGAGCTTGCTTGCTGAGCGATGAACTAGCTAGTGTTAACCCTCTATCATGTTATTTGCCCTGTTGATAGTGGGCGGGGCTTGCTGAGCGGTGAACAAGCTTTTTATCTGTAGCCTATTAACACAGTAGCAGAGACGCTTTCACAGAGGCAGCAACAGCCACCGTCAAATGGTGCAGTTGGAGTCTTGTTCTTGGACTCGACTCGGAATTTTCTTTAAATGACTTGGACTTGAACACTGAGGACTCGAGACTGGACTCTGACTCGAGTTTTAGTGACTCGACTACAACACCGATAGAGCTATAGGTACTCTAGAGCCATGGCTGATGCTAGAGCTATATGCCTAACTAGCTATGAGGCCCAGACCTCAGTAATTATGGAAGGCTTTATCTTATTTTGTCAAACATGGACACCGTGACATCCCGATAACATAGCGGCAGAATGTAGCCAACAATGTGGGGGAAAAAACTGCAGAGTGAAATATTTAACACCAAGTTTAATTCTGATTGAGTCAAAACAGTTTATCTAAGAATGGAAGCATAATGTAATAAAAAAAATAGATTAGAAATGAGCAATTCTTGTAGCGTAGTATCCATTCAGCATTCAGGTTTATTAAATATGAAGTGGGTCACATTTCTGCAGCATGGCGCTCGCTACAATTTTTAATCTCACACCTGTTTGCTCCTGCAGAGACTCAGCACTTGTGTGTACACTTATTTCTGTTTGTACCCGTGTGTAATATTTTTAAAATCAACTCAGTTGACCCAATTCCCCAAAATATAAATGAATAATTTAGGAAAATAATGGTCACTGTATCTGGGACGAGAAGGCCCGAGTAGTTCTGGAGTTTGCACTTGAGTAAATCCATGGGGGGGTGGGGGGGTGACTATTGAGGGGATGGTAGGTCAACTTTAATCCTACCAAGTTGTAACCCTTGGAACAGTAGAGAATATTGTTGTGAGGACAGTCTTCTCACCTTCAGCAACAGTTCCACCACCTCAGTGTGGACCAGTCCATGGACTGTTTCCCCATTGACATGAGTGATCAAGTCTCCAGCTTTGAGCCCAGCCTTTTGAGCAGGTCCACTGTCTTCCACATTCTGACAAACAAAATTACAGTGAAACCAAATGAAGGGTAATGAAGGAAAAAAGTGGTTAATACTCATACACTACCGTTCAAAAGTTTGGGGTCACCCAGACAATTTTGTGTTTTCCATGAAAAGTCACACTTTTATTTACCACCATAAGTTGTAAAATGAAGAGAAAATATTGTCAAGACATTTTTCTGGCCATTTTGAGCATTTAATCGACCCCACAAATGTGATGCTCCAGAAACTCAATCTGCTCAAAGGAAGGTCAGTTTTATAGCTTCTCTAAAGAGCTCAACTGTTTTCAGCTGTGCTAACATGATTGTACAAGGGTTTTCTAATCATCCATTAGCCTTCTGAGGCAATGAGCAAACACATTGTACCATTAGAACACTGGAGTGAGAGTTGCTGGAAATGGGCCTCTATACACCTATGGAGATATTGCACCAAAAACCAGACATTTGCAGCTAGAATAGTCATTTACCACATTAGCAATGTATAGAGTGGATTTCTGATTAGTTTAAAGTGATCTTCATTGAAAAGAACAGTGCTTTTCTTTCAAAAATAAGGACATTTCAAAGTGACCCCAAACTTTTGAACGGTAGTGTATGTAAAGTAAAAACGAGAGTGTCAATGACGGTGTAGCTCACTCCGGCACCATCTAGTCCAGAAGGAACGATCTAAAGTGGGCCACCTTGCGCAATAAATGGTGCAAGCTATATACACCCTAGGAGTACCGACCTACAGTATTTGCCAGAAAGAATCCAAAACGGCGAGGAATTGACCGAGAAGAAGCGATTTTTGTTGAACTGCTCATTAAGGCTTAATTAGCCCATAACTTCATTAATAATTGTAATGAAGCAAATCTGGATGGAAGTTATATGCACCCTAGGTACCCCTACCTTCATCTCAGAAAGAATCAAAATCGGTGAAGAATTGAGGGAGAAGAAGTAGTGATGTGGGTGGAAACTGCTCGTCATGGCTTAATTAATCCATATCTTCGTTATTAATTGCAATTATGCAAATTTGTGTAGAAGCTATATGCACCCCAGGCAGACCTACCTTCCTGCCAAAAAGAATAAAAATCAGTGAAGAATTGAGAGAGAAAAAGCGATTTTCGTGAAACGTGGACGACGCTGGACGGACAACACATGATGATATAAACTCATCACCTGTCGGCCGGATGAGCTGATAAAGTCTAACAGCGAACTGCTCCGATTAGCTTATACTCGCTTAAAAAGTCCTTACCCAGACCATATGATAGACCGTATAGACATCACTGTCGCAAGCGTAGACTCGGATAGCCCGGAGCGTGAAGCCGAACTTCTTCCCTGAACTGTGAATGATGATTGGCTGGCGCGAGTTGGCAGCAGAGAGGGAGGAGTCTCGGCTGGGGGAGGAATCCCTGGAGGAGGGGTTTGATGACAGTGAGTGCGGAGACATGGGACTGGCCAACGGAGATGCGCCGAAAACATCTGCAGATCGAATACAAGCACACAGAGTGAACACTATGACCCTTCTGATATAATCATTATGTTCGTTCTTCTATTAACCAAGTGTTTAATGGTTCTTCCACGTCCTCGCTATGCGAGTAAGGACACACCGAGCTCCATATTCATCTAGCCAAGAGTTATTCCACAAAATGGAGGACTCACAGCTGGAGATAAGGCTGGTAATTCCCCCAATGGCCCACGCTAAACCCCATACACACTCACCTGCAGGGATCATGAGAGACAGGGCGCTGGTGGAGGATGATTTAGGGATGCTGGTCTCTGGTCTCGGGGAGGTCAAATGGCTGATCGTGTCAGCAGATGGCTTGCTGGCAGTGTCTGGACTGTCCCCTCCATCCGGCCGTGATATCAGCTGGTCCAGGTGTTCAGAGAAACTGCCTGCTCAAACACAGAAAAAATCTGTTACGGCGTTGTTTTTGTTTAATTCCAGGTGAAACATTGCAAGCTGCATTCCATGCATAAAGGTCATCAATAGAGGTACTTTGGTTTTTGAATAAGAAAAAGAAAAATGTATCTGTATTTCAAAATTACTGGACAAAACCCCCCCCCCGAACATTAACGGCTTTTTAAAAATGAAACATCCTGCACCAAGACAACAATCCACAACATGAAGCAAAATCCATTAAAAAAAAAAAAAAACTTGGAAAGAATAAAAAGAAGACAAGTTTTGCTGTGACCATCTTACTATCTGGACCTGGTCTGAAAAAGGAAGTGTATGACCTCTACAATGAGGTACAACAGAAAACGTCAATAAGTTGTCAAAAATAGATGGTGAATATGACGAATGAGATGATACAAAAAAGGCTGGAGGTAATTATTATAAAGGCAAAAAGTGAGCACACGTGTTTAAATCGCATTCAGGAAACCAGAGTGTCAGCGACGCGGTAGCTCACACGGTCGTACCATGAGAAACCAGACTCGTTTATCATTAGCCAAGTTGCTCTTCATGAGAACAATATCGTCTTCGAAGCAAAACAAAATCAATCAGAATCAAAACCCACTGAAAACTCCTGAAGGAGTAGCGATTTTCCTCAAAGTTCATCAATCGGTCCAATTTAGCCTGGGCCCGCCCATCCTAAGTGTGACGCAACACGAGGGCCTGTTGCGAGCTTAGTCTGGCAAGGCAAGCTATCTACCGTACAGCTCTTCCAAGCTCCCGAAAAATCGGGAGCCAATCAACTTTGAGCATCTCCAACGGCCCTGGGTAGAGGCGTGTTCAAGGCAGTGACGTAGTAGAACTGCGACCGGAAGCCATAGATTGTTTACAGAATCTATGCCGGAAGCGCTTCATTCACTAGAAACATTACGAACATGGAGCAAGTTCTCATTGAAAACGGAGCAAAGAGCAGCCCTGGAGGTATTTATTGAAAGGAAGGACCTTTTCGCCTTGCTCCCGACCGGCTTCGGTAAGAGTTTAATCTACCAGTTAGCCCCGTCGCGTCACATACGTCAGAGGAAAGAGTGATGTGATTGGTTTAAGCTTCGTCACAGCCTTTTCTGGCTTCGACCAGTAGCAAACTGAGGCATTTCAGGGAGGCGGGTCAACCACGGGCTCTGGGAAACGGTTGGGCTTAATATCTTTCCCAGACCAAATGCTCGCAGAGCTTTGAAGTCGCGTTAGCCAGACTAGGTCCAATTAGCAACTCGTTAATGAGAAACCCAAATGAGAAATCCATTGAAAACTCCATGGAGTAGCAATTTTTGTGAATTGTGGACGGACGAAAGCTCGTCACCCTACGGCCGGTGAACTAAAGAAATGCTTAACTTTTAAACTGATATCATTCGCACTTGCCACTAATAAAATCAACATAATCTACGACTATATTTGAATTTTTTTGTGATAATCATGTAACACTTAACAGTTATTCCACGAAATCGAGTCGTACACAAACTGATCGATGACAAAGCTCGTATCACCGAGTTAGCAAAAGTCATGAATGACGAGATTGAGTGGAATAACTTTTATTCTATCCATATTCACTGGATTTTGAGAAACGGAGTATTTTTATTTTTTGAAAATTGGATAAATAAAAGCTTTATACAAAACGTCTGACAAAATCATTCCCGCTTAGAATGTAAACAATCCGGCGAAATGACAGGAGCAATTTGTGAAAAAAAATGCTATAATAATAATAATTCTTGAAAAAAAATCAAATAAAAGATATGTTCTTACAATCAAATACTTTTATTCCATATTTTGCTGCTTTTTTTTTTGCGCATATTTCTGGGGTTTTGTTTTCGAGTAGTTTTTATTTCGTCCCCGGTTGATTCAGCAATACGCTCCGCCATTTTGTTTTCCTCTCCTCACGGTATATGAGCTGATAGCCTAGTAGTAGAGTAGCCAAATCAGCGTGCACGATTGCTCATATCCGGTGAATGCAGATAGAATACTAATTATTATGTGAAATTTAGTTCTGTACTAAACTGGACTCTAAGCTTCTGCTTGGGTGTAAATCAGCCTGAAGCATCTGAAGGCACTACCTGACAGGGTGGCGTTGCTGACTGGGCTGGAGGGCGTGGTGGCGGCGTCAGGCTCGTCCTCAGGAAGCTCTCCGACAGAGAAGGCCACTTTACCGGGCTTGTCCATGGACAGTGAACTCTCACAGCTCTCCACCTCTGCTGAAATGGCAAACTTAGGCAGGAGTCCTGTGTGTCGGCCCGCGCTGGTGCTCTCCAGGTCAGACGAGTGGGATAGAGACGGTCTGTCCACAAAAACATGACTGGTTATAACATCACTCATCACCAGTGCAACATGCAGAGAAATATACAGTACGTAAAAAACGAGGAAACCAATTGAATATTAGCCTAGTAAACTAGACCCACCCGCCTAGAGGCCAAAAATATTTTTGCCTAGCGAGTGGGTCTAGCCTCGCACCATATAAACAAAACACCCCGGGCATCAAATCGTGCCCGCCAATCACAACGCAAGGTTTTTGTTTGGATTCTTTGGGCGGGCTTTTGCAGGAGTGACGACAAAGCTGCGTGACGCTGGAGAAAGCGCAACAGGAAAGATGGCTACAGCTAGTGAACAGCGCGCGTTTGACTCCGCTTTGGAATCAGTTTTAGAAGAATTAGACTTGGAGTTTTCGTTGAAACATGAGCAGGAAGAGGCTCTCCGCTCATTCCTTTTCAAGAAGGACGTTTTCGCTGTTTTGCCGACCGGCTATGGCAAAAGTCTGATCTACCAGCTGGCTCCGCTCGTAGCCAAAAGGATGGGGCTAGTTTGTGCAGTACGAAGAATTAATAAACAGCTTTGAAACATTACTTTTTGATTGTTTCTTATTTTCCCGTTATTTTAAATTTAAGGGAAATTATTTCACCAAACACCACTAAATAAAAACTCTCAAAAACAGTTTAAGCAAACACTTGAAAAACACTTGAAAAAAAATGAGTGTATGTTAAGTATGTGGTACAGACTCCAAACTTAATATCTAGAACCTGTTTATTAATTAATACACATTTTGAAAAATTATTTATTTCAAGGCCTCCCCCACTGCTTTCTGTCGCTCTGACTACGTCACAGTCACTGTTGCGCTGATTGGTCAGAGCGTTGGCCTATACGCACAGAGACAGTTTGAAAGACAGCGGGTTGTTCCTCCCACCCCCTTCGGAAATGTCTACGAGCGAGGCCAGACTAAATATTCACATTTAGTCTGGCTTGCCAGGCTAACTGAATATAGTGAAGCTGACTTGGGACAATGTCTATTGTTAATATAAGCAGAATGTTAAACAAGAACAACCAGAACTTCAAGGACGTAGGAGCTCATCTGGCCTGCCATCAAAACAACCATGATGACCAAAATATGAAACAGAACTGAAATGTGATGATGAGAGAGAGCACCAACCTCCACGAGAAACTGTTTACAACAGGAAAATCAACAAAGGACTAAATTTTGTTCCCCGACCCAAAACATCAACCAGAACTGAAATCGCATGATAAATGAGGGAGGAGATACAATTCTAGTCAGAAGAAAATGTCTTAAGTCAAGTTGACCTGGTTACTAATTCGTTCGCAAAAAATTGACAATACAACGACCAAGTTTTGTGCAGAAGGTCAAGTTCTTTAAAATAAAATCAGAACTGAAATCCATTGAGAACAGAGAGGGAGAAGATACGATTCAACTGAAAATAAACAAAGCTGTAAACAAATTGTTTACAACAGGAAAATCAACAACCAACCAACCAAGTTTTGTCCCTCAAGGGAAGATCGGCCCAAAACATTGATCAGAACTGGAATCGGACAAGAAATCAGAGAAGAGATACAATTCTACAGAGGGGCATGGAAAATGTGTTAATTTGGCCTAATTAGTAACTCGTTCGCAAAAAAAAAAAAAATTTGGCAAAACAACGACCGAGTTTTGTGCAGCGTGAGGAGTTCTTTCAAACAAAACACTCGGAACTGAAATCCCTGGAGAATTGACGGAGGAGATACGATTTAACTGAATTGTGGATGACGGACGCCACGCCACGGCAATAACTCAACTGTCTTATGGTCAGATGAGCCGACAACCACCTCCAATAACATTTTTATCCTCAATTATGAAGATCTACAGTACATTAAAAAAAAAAGTCCATTCAGATCCAATCTATCAAGAATTCTTAGTGAAAATTTTTCCAGCGTTACAAATTGAGGATCAGGTTCTACTTTATTACACAGTACAGGAATTAATTCATTATTGTACTCGATATAAGGGTTAACTGTAGCTAGCTTGCTTCACAGATGTTCCACAATGTTCAGTGTAACTATAAACAGATAAAAAAGTACGTTATGTTATTTGATAAAAAAAAAATTGCAAATCATTGGCAAATTAATGTGGTGCAACTATGGATCATGATATTAGAAAATATTAACCAAAAAGTTCAGCATCGTAACTTGTGTCGCATCACATCATCCCATTACTGATTATTTTCCTATAATTCCTCCTATTATACATTTCCTGCCTGTATATATTTACTGAAGTATTCCGGTATTAATTACTATATTCTCATCTCATCTCATTATCTCTAGCCGCTTTATCCTGTTCTACAGGGTCGCAGGCAAGCTGGAGCCTATCCCAGCTGACTACGGGCGAAAGGCGGGGTACACCCTGGACAAGTCGCCAGGTCATCACAGGGCTAATTACTATATTGTTATTATAATACATACAGGACCCTTTATCGATGGAATAAAAACATGCATTCTGTATTGTTAGCATATCGCTTATCCTACAGTACGTGCGTTACGTCACTCTACCCAATGGAGAATGGGCGTTGAATATGGTTTACGGTATTGCATGGTTAAGACAACATGACGTCACACGTCGGAGCTGATGCGAATATTCAAAGAGAAAAAGTTTTCTGCTGTGCATGTGCAGAAGCATTTCTTCGCTCGCCGGGAAAGACAGAAAAAGCGTTGAACACCCGAAATGCTGCTAAAACTTCATTAGATATTTTTCACAAGAGAAAAACATACCAATGGAGATCGAAAACCTGGAAGAGAGACACGTCAGAGACATAAAACTTCCGCGCTAGCGAGCGACTGTGACAATTTGTAAATGAACATGGCCGCCAGGTTTGCTTTGTTAAACGTGGAAGATTTTGAGAGAATTTTGGCCGCCAGGTCGCTCCGTTGTGTGTTAGTCGTCGATGTTGATTTTAAAAGTAGGTAGGTAAATTACATCGGGAAATGAATCCTTAAGTCTGAGTGAAAAATCCTGTAGCGAGCGTGCAGCGTGGAAGAGGAGTCTGGAGACAGAAATCTTAGTTTCTTGGTCATTAGCCTGTGCTACTTGCTCTCGATAGCACTGGCTTGACCGCTTTATTAGCATTCACTAACACTACTGATGAACGCTACACCGGCTGGAAGGTGACTTCACTGCTGCGCTGACTCACGGGTAAGCTAGTGCTGGCCTTCGAGAAGGATGATATGAAGAGTGTGTGTATATAATAATAATAATAATAAAAAATGCCTGGCTTTTTTCGTGGTACATCAGATATATTCCATTCAGCTACTCGTCTTCGACTTGCTCAATATCATGCTAGCTAAATAGAATATATATCTGATATACCACTCAGCGCCAGCCAATATATATTTAACTATTAAATTTTGAATAATGGGGCGGCACGGTGGTGTAGTGGTTAGCGCTGTCGCCTCACAGCAAGAAGGTCCGGGTTCGAGCCCCGTGGCCGGCGAGGGATATCTGTGCGGAGTTTGCATGTTCTCCCCGTGTCCGCGTGGGTTTCCTCCGGGTGCTCCGGTTTCCCCCACAGTCCAAAGACATGCAGGTTAGGTTAACTGGTGACTCTAAATTGACCGTAGGTGTGAATGTGAGTGTGAATGGTTGTCTGTGTCTATGTGTCAGCCCTGTGATGACCTGGCGACTTGTCCAGGGTGTACCCCGCCTTTCGCCCGTAGTCAGCTGGGATAGGCTCCAGCTTGCCTGCGACCCTGTAGAACAGGATAAAGCGGCTAGAGATAATGAGATGAGATGAGATTTTGAATAATGATCGACCTGGAACACTAAGAACGGTTTCTGAAACCTGCTGTATCAAGTATTTTAAAACGCAATTCGCACCACAAATGACTTGTTATTAGTACAATTATCGAACACTGAATTCCTATTAAATAAACTGCAAGCATTTCTTGACTGAATCTGACTTTCCCTGAGAGTATAACTTACATTTCAGTGAAGTCTGGAGTCCAGCTGAGCGAGTCGACAGTGAGAGGACTCTCGATCTTCTTCTCCGGTTGCTCTCCCTTTTCCTCCAGCTGCCCACGGGACAGATCCAGACTGCTGTATACCTACAGGAAGTAATTTCATTCGCAACACATGCACATGAAAGGACTTTCACAATACCGGATATGGAAGGAATAATTAACTACATGTGTCAAGGAAGCACTTATGTATGAAATGAAGCCTTTAACGCAAATGCAGCATTTGTATAACGTTAAACAGACGGGATATTAGGAGTTTGAGAATATGATCAGCTTTTTTGGACACACTTGATATTAAAAAAAAAAAAAAAAAAAATCTGCTCTGCACATGTGACTGTGTTCTTGGATCCCTAGTGCACTGCTCCAAAAAAGAACACACTCGTCTACAAGCCAGAACAACCCGGGATACTGAGATTCAGAAAAACAGACGCTCATTTCGATTATATCTTCAGTCCTACAGATAGTAGATATTAAGCGCTTTCAGGTACAGTGTGATTTTGCTGTTTAGTATCTGGCGTGTTTGTGTGTGGTGGGTCATATGACAAATGTATTAATACCTGAAGATATCAATGATGTAATTAATGCACTACTGCCGAAAATGATTTACATTACATGGAAAAGGAGGGAAAACATTCAGTACAAAACTGATTCATATTTAGGAAACTCACTTTCGAGAATCGGTGTGAGGACGAGGAAAACTGGCGCAGCTCCACATTGAAGTCTTCATCGTTTGTGTCCTCTTCTTCCTCGGTTTCCAAGTGGTGGTACCTTTCAGATCGGGCTAAAATAAAGACAAACAAATTGCAATTCACTGCTTTGTTACTTACGTCTAAGAAATTAAAAAAAATAATAAAATATGTCTTTTAAGTGGTATGAGTGAGTTTCAGGTCAGGCTTCCAGTCCTCGAGTTTGACTCGTGCCTTAATTTTAAGGACTCGTGACTTGACTCGGACTCGTCCATTAAAACCTTCCTCTAGCGTTCGGGTCGGCACTGACCCGTTTTTAGGTTTAGCATGCATAAAAGTACTACATAAATTTGTTTACAGTGGTGCTTGAAAGTTTGTGAACCCTTTAGAATTTTCTATATTTCTGCATAAATATGACCGAAAACATCATCAGATTTTCACACAAGTCCTAAAATAGATAAAGAGAACCCAGTTAAACAAATGAGACAAAAATATTATACTTGGTCATTTATTTATTGAGGAAAATGATCCAATATTACATATCTGTGAGTGGCAAAAGTATGTGAACCTTTGCTTTCAGTATCTGGTGTGACCCCCTTGTGCAGCAATAACTGCAACTAAACATTTCTGGTAACTGTTGATCAGTCCTGCACACTGGTTGGAGGAATTTTAGCCCGTTCCTCCGTACAGAACAGCTTCAACTCTGGGATGTTGGTGGGTTTCCTCACATGAACTGCTCACTTCAGGTCCTTCCACAACATTTCGATTGGATTAAGGTCAGGACTTTGACTTGGCCATTCCAAAACATTCACTTTATTCTTCTTTAACCATTCTTTGGTAGAACGACTTGTGTGCATAGGGTCATTGTTTTGCTGCATGACCAACTTTCTCTTGAGATTCAGTTCATGGACAGATGTCCTGACATTTTCCTTTAGAATTCGCTGGTATAATTCAGAATTCGTTGTTCCATCAATGATGGCAAGCTGTCCTGGCCCAGATGCAGCAAAACAGGCCCAAACCATGATACTACCACCACCATGTTTCACAGATGGGATAAGGTTCTTATGCTGGAATGCAGTGTTTTCCTTTCTCCAAACATAATGCTTCTCATTTAAACCAAAAAGTTCTATTTTGGTCTCATCCATCCACAAAACATTTTTCAAGTAGCCTTCTGGCTTGTCCACATGATCTTTAGCAAACTGCAGACGAGCAGCAATGTTCTTTTTGGAGAGCAGTGGCTTTCTCCTTGCAACCCTGCCATGCATACCATTGTTGTTCAGTGTTCTCCTGATGGTGGACTCATGAACATTAACATTAGCCAATGTGAGAGAGGCCTTCAGTTGCTTAGAAGTTACCCTGGGGTCCTTTGTGACCTTGCTGACTATTACACGCCTTGCTCTTGGAGTGATCTTTGTTGGTTGACCACTCCTGGGGAGGGGAACAGTGGTCTTGCATTTCCTCCATTTGTACACAATCTGTCTGACTGTGGGTTGGTGGAGTCCAAACTCTTTAGAGATGGTTTTGTCACCTTTTCCAGCCTGATGAGCATCAACAATGCCTTTTCTGAGGTCCTCAGAAATCTCCTTTGTTCGTGCCACGATACACTTCCACAAACGTGTTGTGAAGATCAGACTTTGATAGATCCCTGTCCTTTAAATAAAACAGGGTGCCCACTCACACCTGATTGTCATCCCATTGATTGAAAACACCTGACTCTAATTTCACCTTCAAATTAACTGCTAATCCTAGAGGTTCACATACTTTTGCCACTCACAGATATGTAATATTGGATCATTTTCCTCAATAAATAAATGGCCAAGTATAATATTTTTGTCTCATTTGTTTAACTGGGTTCTCTTTATCTACTTTTAGGACTTGTGTGAGAATCTGATGATGTTTTAGGTCATATTTATGCAGAAATATAGAAAATTCTAAAGGGTTCACAAACTTTCAAGCACCACTGTATTGCATCAAGACTTTTTGACTTTGTCAGGAACTTCTATTTCAACAAAATAAAATCCAAAAAAATAATTTTACTAAATTATAAAATGCTCTGGTGAAAATTGTGACCTTCGTGTTGTTAGGGTCAATTTCGACCCAGTTAAAATATAAGATTATAAAACAATAATAAATGCCAAAACTGAAATCATAAACACACAATCAGCCAACAGCCTACAGCCAGCTCTTCCTCCAACCACTTGAGCTTCAGGCCCACTTTACACGGGGACGGTCTGAAACAAAAACGCAAAAGTCCGTTTTCGTCCTCACTTTTTTCCGCGTCTACACGACCGTTTTCAAGGAGGAAATCTGCATCTATACGGTGACGCATAAATGTGTGGAATTCAATTGGATGTGCATGCGAGGCGGCTAGGTGGTGCTGTGAAAGACCTCCGCTATGTCTGCACGCATGCGCAACGTCTTCCGTCTTGTCTGATCTGCACATCTGCGCCGCGAAAACTTTGACTACTCTGGCTATGGTAAGTAAGAAAGTAAGTAAAAAAAGTAAGAGCATGCTATACCCGCCTCTGTTCATTAACGGTATATGTGCAGATTCGGTATAGATGTTCGAAGGACTCCTGGACGTTTATTAAAGCTGCCAGAGCAGCTTGAAGGTCCGTTGGATCGATGTAATCAGACATGCTCTTACTTTTTTACTTACTTTCTTACTTCCCGGGCTGGCATGTACAGTATATGACATACGTATGACGTAAACACGTACCCGACGTGAGCAGATCCGAGCAGAGTTTCGCGTATTGGGTAGTTTAGACGGATATGCAACGGGGGCTGTTTTTAACTTATCCACTCTGGAAGGCGTTTTCAATTTTTTCCGTTTTTCAGCCTCGGAAACGCCGTCCCCGTGTAGACGAAAGGCACTTCCGCTAAAATATTTAGTCGTTTTTACCCGACAGCGTCCTTGTGTAAACGGGCCCTCAGTCAGGGGCTTTTCTCTTTGCCTGTTTGACAGAACAAACAAAGACAGACGTGTCCAGGCATGTAAGGCCAATTGAGTTTAGAGTTGGTGACCTGCAGAGTACACATCTCCAATTTACAGCATGCAACAGTGACTACGTTTACATGCACATCCAAATCGAGCTGCTGTCGGTAATCGAGCTGAAGGTCCCAGCAGGGTGCCAGAGAAATCCAATCCTACATGCACACAATGAAATCGGGCTATTGTGTGAGGTGCATTGTGCACCCGAGCCACAGGTGGCGCTACACGCCCCATCGTGTTGGTACACTTCCGGTTGTCGTCATGAAGAAGAGCTATTCAAGAGTGTAAACAAAGTTATCAGTTCCGCGTTCTCCATTGCGCGTTTTTCTCCCGTCCATGAATTTTAATATATTCAACTCCTTAAGCTGAATGAGCATGAACTCTGTCTCCTCATTGCTCCAGAAGTGCACGTTTCTGCTTGCCTGTGGCAGTGGGGGCGTGGTCAAGCGCCGGTCTGTGACAGGAGGGCGGAGCCAGGGAAGGTGAATGGCAGAACGACGGTACACCTGACGGTAATTAACCTGTGTTTGTGTGTCTTCCCAGTAACCGCGCCCTATTTAAGGAGGCAGAGAGGAGAGCTCATCCCGGGACTAGAACACAGCGCGCGCTTCTCTCAAGAATAAAAGTAGGCTGTTAAACTGAAAAGTCTGACAATAAAAAGCCTATTAGTACCAGAAGCTTTGTCCTGCCGTCCTCTGTGCTCCACCCACACTTCAGAGAGCTCTACATCGCCATTTTCTCTTCTTCGTTTGTTCCTCCTGACCTCTTCTGCTGCTCGCTACTACTGTTGTCATGCCGACCGAGGCTGTTGTGTTTCCCGCTTGTGGTCTCGTCACTCGTCACTTCCGGAAGTAGCTCGACAACTAGCTCGATAGGGTATACATGCACTAAGTAGCTCGGCAGAAATCGCATAAACTAGGTCGTGTAGCTCGATTCCGAGAAATCAAGTTCGGTTCAATTTCAGCCGAATTAAGGTGTATACATGGCATTTTGAACTTCGATTTCAGTCGAGCAACGGCAGAAATTCGATTCTCTCTATGTGCATGTAAACGTAGTGAATGAGAAGAGGACTGAATGTAAGCCAAGCTCTGGATCATATCTTTGCTGATAATGAGGCAGAGGACACAGAGCAGTATAGCGATGGAGATGAGCAGGTCTCTGAGGAGGAAGATGATGTGGCGTTTCAACCGGAAGACACAGACACATCTGATCAGTCTGATGAGGAGGTCACCGGTGCTGAAGCTGCTCCTGCTGAAACATTCAGATCCAAAAGTGGCAACATCTGTTGGAGCTCAGTACCTCCTGACGTACATGGCAGGACAGCTGCTGCAAATGTCATCAAAATGACCCCTGGGATCACAAGGTTTGCTGTGATGAGAGTAAGTGACATCAAGTCATGTTTTGATCTGTTTATGCCATTGTCACTAAAAAAAAAGTCATAATTGCTATGACAAACCTTGAAGGAAAAAAAGTCCATGGCAACATGTGGAATGACATTGATGAGGAATGCCTGGATGCCTACATTGGTGGTGTTCTCCTTGCTGGAGTGTACAGATCCAGCAATGAGGCCACTGATGGTCTCTGGGACGCATCGGCAGGCAGGAATATTTTCCGGGCAACAATGTCACTTCAGACCTTTCGAATGGTATCAAGAGTCCTCAGATTTGACAACAGAGACACCAGAGCAAAATCTGACAAGCTTGCTCCCATCAGGGATGTCTGGGAGAGATGGGAGCAACTCCTTCCACTGATGTTCAACCCAGGGCCAGAGGTGACAATAGATGAACGTTTTCTCCCTTTCTGTGGAAAATGGCCGTTCCGGCAATACATGCCCAGTAAGCCAGGCAAATATGGCATAAAAATCTGGGCATGCCTGGATGCCTACATTGGTGTTCTTCTCCTTGCTGGAGTGTACAGATCCAGCAATGAGGCCACTGATAGTCAACAGAAAAAAAAAAAAAAAAAGACTTGTTTTTGCCCTTTTCTTGAAGTAAATATATATGGGTCGAAATTGACCCGAAACACCATAGATGTTACTATAGTTGATAATATTAAAATTAAAAACTTTTTTTTTTTTGAGCATTTAAGAGATGTGATCTAATACCCCTCAGTAATAGTCAGGTAACAGAACAACCTTTTATTTGTTTACATTATTGTCTTGAGGTTCATTTGACCACTTTTTTATATTGAAAACGAGGGGTATGCTGTTAAAAGAAAGGCCCAGGGGGCCACAACAAAAATATTAAAACTAGTGCTGTCAAAAATGTTGCGTTATTAACGCGTTAACTTGACTCAATTTTAACGGCGATAATTTTTTTATCGCGAGATTAACGCTCTGTGACATGATGTAGGTTTTTCATAAGCTTTTGAAACTGCCAGGAACTTGGAACAGAGACTTTGCTTAGAAAAACGATAGCAGCTAGACTGTAATGCCACGCCCCGCACAGCCAGAGTCCTCTGCCCTCCTCCCCCCAAAGAACCAGCGCGGGCAGGGCGCGCTAGTAGAGATGGGATTTATGGCTCTTTGATGGGATCCGCATCTTTGTGATCCGTTCTTTGAAAAGAGCCATTCAAAAGACTGGCTAATTTGGCTCTTTTTAAATATTTATTCAGTTTTAAGAAGACAGCGTCTAAAGAAGCCAGATCCCTCTGAACTGTAAACTCAATGCTATCCCAGAAATCCTTCCTGTAATATGCAAATTTGGCCGCCTTTGATTGGACAGCGCGACACATCAACAGGCAGAAAGTGTAAAAGTACAAAATGTGTTAAGTGAGCTGAAACAGTAAAGATCAGATTCAATGCAATATTTATCAACGAACAACTTAAAGTTAATAGTGTACTTTGTATTATAATCAAGCATGTCAAGCCTACCGTCACTGTGTAACCTGTCTCTCTGATTAGAGCTGTAGACTAATTCAAGCAGTAGATCACTTCACTCATGGTTCTTTTGCTAGCCCCGGTGCTCGACTTTGGTTTCACTTTGCAGTGGTTGTGTCAAGATGTATTATGCTTTGCAATAAAAAAAAAAAACATTGGTACAAAGCAAGCCCATTCACTTTTTTATGCTGATAAGAGAATTACAATGGTTTTTCATGTGACAAAAATGTGCGATTAAATTGCGATTAATCGCGAGTTAACTATGACAGTCGCGACATTAAATCGGGATTAAATATTTTAATCGCTTGACAGCACTAATTAAAACCAATCTTTTCATGGATAAGGGAGCCTAACAAGGTAGCCAAGAGGTAAGAAACAAATTGGATGATAAATAATTGTTTTTAGGGTATTTTATGGCTGATTTAAGACACGGGTCAAAACCGACCCGTTAACATAAGAGATAGTAACAGAAAGCTAGCACCAGAGGAAGGCAGCATTCGGACTTGTAAATTGGAGACGAGGACTCGGATTTTCTCTTTATTTTTTTGCAACATGCCATAATAATTTGGCACAAGATATTTATATCTACATTAATTTTGTACTAATTTCGTACAAGAAAATACACATTCACCTGTTCATATGTCATGTTCAGGGACAAACTAACGTTAATGGTGCTAAAATGCCTGGAGAGAAGCCCCTAGGATTGTCCAATTTGCTTATACAGACTCCTCGTGCAGTGGGAAAAAACGCACTGCTGTGTGTTCCATATGTAGAAGAACTATCGAGGAGACGACGGGGACGACCTCGAACTTCAATCGTCATTGGGCAAGACTCCACCCAGAGAAGGAAGTGACACGCTATGTTCATTGCTCTGTTGATAGCGGGGCTTGCTTGCTGAGCGATGAACTAGCTCGTGTTAACCTTCTCTCATGCTATTTTATTTGTTAGTGGGCGGGGCTTATTGAGCGATGAACAAGCTTTTTATCTGTAGCCTGTTAACTAAAATGGCGCAGTCAAGCGGTAACGTCAGTCCAACACAGTAGCAGAGACGTTTTCACATACAGTAAAGGCAGCAACAGCCACCGTCAAATGGTGCTCGACTTGGACTCGACTCGAAATTTTATTTAATGACTCGGACTTGAACACTGGGGACTCTAGACTGGACTCGGACTCTAGGTTTAGTGACTCGACTACAACACTGGTTTCAGTGGAAACACGGAATCGTGTGTAATCAATTTGGCTTACTGTCTTGAAGGCTGCCAATAATTTTATATTGTGTCTGTAGAACATTCTAGTTATAAATATACACATAAAAACAGATCTCGAGATGATTATAGATCAGGAACGTGCACTAAACTAACGAACAGAAATAAACCAGACTGTTCATATTCATGCAGACACTGACATTACTGTTCCTCAGTCCTGCTGTGAATCACTGAATCAGAAATACACACACACACACACACACACACACACACAAACTGACTATCAAAGTAGCTGGTGTCATCCTCGGACTCAAGCTGGGGGATAAATTCAGCCTTCTGTCTGAGCAGACTGTTCCAGTCCAGACTGTGGAAGAACTGGTGGTGCTTGACCTCATAGGCTCCTCCTGCTGATACACAGTGTACACACACACACACACACACACACACACACACACACACAAATCTGTAAATTAACAGCTACCTAAAGTACAAAATCAGTATGATTCTGCAATATAGATGTGTTTGTCCATACAGTTCTCTTTTTAAGAAACTGAATTTAAGAAACTACTACATGAAATTTCTCAAACATAGCTTACACTAACTTGTATTTAAAAAATTAAGTTTTTGGTTAAAAAAAAAAATGAAAATCAAATACAGTTCCTCCTTCAGCATTCCTTACAAGACAAACCACACCCTCAAAACAAATGCACAGCTTTGTTTGCAGTCATGTGACTTTCTGCTTCCTGGTTCACGTCCAGTTTCCAAGTGACGGCCAACAATCAAAGATGGTGTCCAAGCCGAGTATACATCCGTCATATAGAACCAAATTTTTATATATGGTCGTCCAAACATCGTTTTACATGAAGAATCAAATGAAAGCTTTCAAACTGTGTTTTCTCCCCCCCCCCCCCCAATCTGTCCCTCTGAGTTGCATGTCGGTCCTGAGATCGAGACGCTGACCTCTTCTGCCCCTCGGACCTGCTTGATCCATCCTGGTGCCCTGTGTCTATGGAATCAATTTTGTGCCAAAATGTTCATACAATACTTTTGAAATATCTAACAAAAACGACAAATCAAAATACAAAAAAAGAAAAAAAAAGGTCTTTTTTTTTTTTTTTTTAGACTGGCAAACAAATTATTCGTGTAATCATGCAAAATATCAATCTATTACTCTTCAGAAACCTTTTATTTTTGTTCCGCGTCTTTCTCAGTTTTGTTTGACGTAATTTATTTTGGTTGCGATTCCAGCTTTCTTGTTTGCGCTCCCTGACTTTTTTTGCTTGCAGTTTTGGCACAAACTTCACGTGTGGGTGGGCTGTCCAGGAATGCATTCCCATTGGGTAACTTGTGTTTGACTGACAGCTACGCTCAGCCATTCCCCCGGAGGCTGTTGCGGCCATTTCCTACTCGGATTCTGGCGGACTGTTTGACGAGTGACCGATCCATTGACGGTAAACAAGGATCGAGTGGACTTCAGTGGCGACTATGATATTGAATTAATTCAGGAGGACGCTCTGGACTCTTACAGTAATGCTTTTATGGCTGAGGACTACAGTTGACTTGCTAACTTTAGGACTGCAGTTGTCATGAACAGTTTTGCACTCAAGTTTCCATCAATGAAGAGTTACAACATCAACGAAACTGTCTTCATGTTAAAACTGTTAATGTTATAGTCATGCTGTCTGTTGTTGCCCAAATGAGGATGGGTTCCCTTTTGAGTCTGGTTCCTCTCGAGGTTTCTTCCTCATGTCGTCTGAGGGAGTTTTTCCTTGCCACCATCGCCACAGGCTTGCTCATTGGGGATAGATTAGGGATAAAATTAGCTCATGTTTTAAGTCGTTCAAATTCTGTAAAGCTGCTTTGCGACAAATGTTTATTGTTAAACGCGCTATACAAATAAACTTGACTTGAAAAGTCCTGAAGCCGATAACGCCTTCATTCGTGGCTGGGTTCATGACGTTGAAATAAGACTTCTAAAGGATAATGATGGTCTTAGTTTTGAGAGGGTAAATGATGTAAGCTGAAATAACTTGGATTTTATTTCATGACATTTCAAACATAGCTTAGACTTATGAATTGACATCATTGGACAACCTGAAAAAAAATACATAAACAACTGCGTTTCACTCGAGGCCGACCAACAAACCAGTTATACGGTACTGGTTTACCGCTGTCCATCCGTATCTCCGTCTGTCCGAAACACCCTTTTTCCTCAGCAACCACAAATCATAGCCACTTGGTACCAAACTTCAGCTTGGGGTTCTATACCGTGTGTACCGTTTTCAGGTCTGTCGCACACTGATTTTCTGTTTACCTAACTGAATGTATTTATGAAAAACGTAGCGTGGTTTTACAACATTTTCCGAACACTTTTCTCAGCAACTACAAAGTCACAGCTGCTTGATATTTGGTACCAAGCTTCAGCTTGGGGTTCTATACAGTGTGTACGGTTTTCAGGTCTGTCGCACGTCGACTTCCTGTTTACCGACTGAATGCAATTACAAATAACAGTGTGGCTTTACAAAATTTTCCGAACACTTTTCTCAGCAACTACAAATCACAACTGCTTGATATTTGGTGCTGAGCTTCAGCTTGGGGTTCTATACATAGTTTGCACATGACGTCACAGAGTTGGGGATTCCCTAGTGGCGGCCATCTTGTGGGTCAAGCTTACCGTACGGGTCACTGAGCACACATTGTAACGCGCGAGTACAAAGTCTTCAAAAGAACCCAAGCAGGCTATTTGAAGCTAGCAATGGTGCACACCTGTTGTATTCACGGCTGTCGTAATAGGTCAGATGATGACGTCAAGCGGAGCTTTTATGGAATTCCCACTGTACGGGAGCACGAAGGCGAGCAAACAAAGAAACTCAGCATACAAAGGAGAAATCTATGGCTTGCAAGAATCAACCGCAAGGATTATCAGCCTTCCAAACACAGCAGAGTCTGCTCCGATCATTTTATAAGTGGTAAGTTGTTTAAATAAACAATCAATTGTGTTTAAGTTTGTTTTTGGAAACCAAAACATCATGTGAACAATCTCTGGAGAATGCCTAACTGGAACCGCTGAGTGTACGTTTACATTGTAATGTACACTTAATATCGCTCGTTTGTCACGTTTCTATTTGACACTTGTCACTTCACTCACGCAAGGGTCATTTTTGAAAAACATTTTAGGTATATTCTGTATGATTTGATTTGTGTTTAATCAACCAGGGATGCAAACAGCGTGCCTTTTGGCGGATGCCGCCTTTTTCACGGCTGAATCGCGAAGATCCGATTTTTTTTTTTTTTGGGGGGGGGGGGGGGGGGCGTTGGAGTGTCTGATTATAATTTCAAAGTAAATTCTGTATTAAAATTACTAAATAAGCAAATCCGTTACAGTCCATGAAACATAGGAAGTATAAGGATGAGAAAAAAACAGTTTAAATCGGGAAGCTGCGCACATAACGCCCCCCCTAAAAAAAAAAAATCGGATCTGTGTGATTCAGCCGTGAAAAAGGCGGCATCCGCCAAAAGGTGCGCTGTAGAATATATAAAAGTTGTATATATCAGACAGCCTTTAAAGTTTGATGAAGTCAGTTTCAGGCTTTGGCAGCCCTGCATAGTCACTTGAAAATGCATCTTTGTCCACTTCGTAGGGGTCAATTCCCCCAATCAAGGCCAGTTTGGCTGAATACCGTTGTTGTAAGATGTCGTCTAATGTATCTATATACTTCTGTTTGCTTGATTTTGCCGACATTGATCTTTATTTTAGAAAATTGACTATATAACTTCATAAATTCGTCCGAGATAACGTAGCCGGTAATGGCGATGGCCCGTTTTGTTTGACCCACAAGATGGCGGCTGGAGGGCTTTCCCTGGAATGCCGTGATGTCAGTGAAAACTATGTATACCACGTAGACCGTTTTCAGGTCTGTCACACATCGACTTCCTGTTTACCGACTGAATGCATTTACAAAAAACATAGGGTGGATTTTGACGCAATTTCAAGAAGCAAAATGCTATTTCAAAATGACAGTTTCCCAGGATGCTATTTGAAATCCCTGGGGAGAGACACTGCTCTTTACTTACTTATTTCAGGGTTCATTATTTGTTGAAGTCAATGTTCATAATAAGTGTCCTATTCTTTCGATTGCTTGAATTCTGATGTAAGCAAGAGCGGGGGGGATACGTAAGAGAGCAGTAGCTCAGAGTTGATCTTATTTCATCAACGGTTTGTTTTACGACATCCAAAAAGTAAGAAAACTTATTCAACATTAGAAGTTTTAATTTTAGATCCATAAAGAATCATGATGTACGTACCTTTAACGCCATGAACATGCGGACTCTCGATTCCTTTCGAACACAGTGAAAGGTTTGCGTGCCATTTTTCACGGCGTCTTTTTGAGATATATTTTTCGTTCTTTCACCCTCGTGCACGACTTCTTTTGGTATCCTCTGATACCTTTTGTCTTTTTCTCGACTTGATCGGTTTGAACATCTAAATACAGAGCGACAATCTGGTATATTCGGAGGCGAAATACAAGAAACTACTGCAAAGCAACGACTGTAAACAAATACGATGCCTGGCTGTCAGCTGGAAATCTGAATGCATAATGAGGCGGATCACTACCGGAAGTGACGTCTACTGCAAACAAAGAATACTGATATGGGAGGCGGAGCTTTCTGCCAACCACTGACTGCTAGGTTTGTCTTTTCGAGGCACAAACACTATGGACCCTTTTCACGTGACGTCACGACAAACGTGGCCGCCATTTTGGACGTGTACTACCAGTAGTTTACCACAGCCAACACTGAGGAACGGCAGCAAAGAAAGTGTTTATTTTCAGCAAGACTTCCATCATGCCACTATATTGTTGTGCACCTGGATGTAGTAACCATCAACAAACAAGGCAAGGGTTATCATTTTATCGGATCCCGGTAGATGCTGACCGACGGAGAAGATGGATAGCGGCATACCAACGCTTGTGTAGTGACCACTTTGTTGGAGGTAAGACGAATAAAATTAGCCAGAAAAGGCATTACATTGCTGTTAACATTCCATTCTAGTTTACTGTAATTATGATCTGGCAGCTATTTACACCGGATCCAGTGTAAATAGCTGCCGGAGCCAACGTCCGAGGTTCCGGAGCGCGCTAGCTCGCGGCCGGCCGGAGCACACGTGCTCCGGCAAGCTCGGACGTCGGCTCCGGCAGCTATTTACACTGGATCCGGTGTAAATAGCTGCCAGATCATAATTACAGTAAACTAGTAAATACAGTTTTCTGCATCTCGCTCCTTTTTCTTTCATGTTTGTCGCCTTCCTCGCATTCAAACCGATTCGAGCCGAAGTCCACTACATGTCCAAAATGGCGGTCGCGTTTACGAAGGTCACGTGACTGAAAAGGGTCTATACAACTCCACATATTCAAACATTTCTGAGTAGGTATAAATTTTATAACAGCACTTAAATAGATCTTCGGAAATATCTTGTTAAGTTAGCTTATGGTAACCATCTAGCTAGCATCAATATATAAAGTGTATAAATGTATGAATAACCTTTTAGAAATCATGTCACATTAGTTCACGTGAGGTAATAGAGATTATAAACAGGCTCAATTCTTCCTCGAGATGCACTCATGTTGTGAAATGTATGAAAACACATCCACGTATACTGTATGAATAATAATAACTCAAAGACACGCCCACATTTCCATATATAGCCTTAAAGTCTTTCCCTTCCATATATGGATTTCACGAAATGCCTACATCTTCTGATATGAACTCGGACACGCTTTGTCTGGTCTGTGATCTGCAAATAAATCTTATTGAAGTCCAGAGATGCCTCTTTGTCCTGATTGGCTGGATGTTATCGGATTTCCCCCCCCTTCCTCTTCTGTTTACAGAGTCCGAGTCGCCAGAGAGACCGGGGTGCAGATATTTTATTGAAGCTGCCACATTGTGTTTGTACTTGAGCAAATACTACAAACACTGTTCTGTGTTGAAAATCGCAGACTGCACCTTTAATTACTTCGTGAGTCCCGAAACCAGATTAAGAAAACACCAGAACTTTCTTTCGTAAATTCGTTCTGTGCAGCACATGGTGCTTTTGTTCTGACAACAGTCTCTCTACAGCTTTATTATAGTCGTAAATTATGCAGTGCAATTTCCTGTGAGGTCCAGCTGAACGTCCCGCTCGTCCCGACTTGTGTTCATTGAATCGGCAAACCATAAGCAAAAGACATGATGCGATCAGCTGGATGAAACCATCACCACATTGTCTCATTTCCTTTCTCTTAACATTTATGAGGCACATCAGACGCTCGCTGGCCGTGCTGTGAAAATGGTCCATGCAGACGCTCATCTAAGTTTCGAAATCTGTCATTGCTTAACTCTTGAATACCATCATTAAAAAGCTTATAATCTCTGCTTTCCAAAGAAATTTATCATCTCGATAAGATCTGTTCAGTACTTTGGGAGTACCGGCAGGTTGAAGTCGGTACAGCAGAGTGCGCACTCTGCTCGCGGGACATCAAACTGCCGGTGCTTTTCTTTTTGAGTCACGGGAAAGCGGTCAGGCTCTCTCTCTCTCTCGCTCTCTCTCCTGATCGGTTTCTAACTGGATCACTCATGAAGATCAATCAGATAACTTTTATTGGGATGTTCTCTCGCTCTCAGTGTTTCTGATGAAGTATGCAGCAAAATTTTCCATCAGCTAGTTTTGATCTTGTGCTTCACGGGAGACTTTGAAGTGAGTTTTCACAGCTTTACCTACTTATTTTTTCAAACCAAACTGATTCCTGTAAATAAATAACTATTTTAGAATATAACTCTAGTTGTTTTGATGAAAAACATTGGAGATCTTAGTGGTCGGAATGATATTTAAAAAAAAAAAAAAAAAACAGAAGTCGTCGTCAGAAACACGAGTGTCAGTTTAATTAATTGGAGTTGTTTATTGGATGTGGATCACACAGTTTATTTTTTTTCGCTGTTCGCCTTGAAAGCTGTGAATATTAACTGAAATAAATCATTGATATTCTTTCATGTAAACACTAAAAGGCACTGCTTTTGAGAAATACAAAGCCCTACAGAGCACAAAAAGGGGATTAGAAATAATCGTTTATTACTTTTTTTATTGAGTGTACTGATTTAATATTTTACCTAATTAGCATAATCAAAATTAAATACTAATTTACATAATTAGTTTTTACTCTTTTTTTTTTTTTTTACTTTGTATTCAGTATACAATCATTATGTGCCTGCCAATTTCCATGTAAATATCTTGGAAAATAAAAAGTTATTAAAAAAAAAAATTTGATCTCATTCTAGACCATGTGATCCGAATACAGAACGTTACGGCTGTTTTGTAAAAATTAAGCCTATTTTTTTTTTCCTTCAACCTTTGATTTGTAATCTCTCAAGAATGTATAAAAATTTATTTCTGCAAAAAGTATGTTGCTGGGCGGCACGGTGGTGTAGTGGTTAGTGCCGTCGCCTCACAGCAAGAAGGGCCGGGTTCGAGCCCCGTGGCCGGCGAGGGCCTTTCTGTGCGGAGTTTGCATGTTCTCCCCGTGTCCGCGTGGGTTTCCTCCGGGTGCTCCGGTTTCCCCCACAGTCCAAAGACATGCAGGTTAGGTTAACTGGTGACTCTAAATTGAGCGTAGGTGTGAATGTGAGTGTGAATGGTTGTCTGTGTCTATGTGTCAGCCCTGTGATGACCTGGCGACTTGTCCAGGGTGTACCCCGCCTTTCGCCCGTAGTCAGCTGGGATAGGCTCCAGCTTGCCTGCGACCCTGTAGAACAGGATAAAGCGGCTACAGATAATGAGATGAAAGAAGTATGTTGCTCTGCATTCAGTTCTGAATTCAATGAGAGCAGTTTCAAGCAGTTTGGATTGAATTTAAATTTTTCACCTGACATGCCGACATTTACTGAGAACAGGAATGTCATACATTTTGTTATATAGTTAAATCTACAGCCATCCAACAAGATGCTGGAGCCTTTTGTGAAAGTTACGAGTGTTTATTAGTTAATTAAATATTAATTCACTCATCTCATCTCCGTAATGATACTGGACGACTGCAAGAAGCAGAGGAACGTGAGCTACTGAACGATGATCAGTATATCCTACCGGTTCCCAGGCGCTCCAGTGGGTTCTGCCTGAGCAGCAGCGAGATGAGCTCTTGAGAATCAGCTGGAGGTGCGTCCTCTCCTTCAGGCCAGTTTATCTCATCTGGACAGAAAGAGAAGCGAAAACGCACACCTCAACACACCATCGCATGATAATATACACCGAACAGAGGATCAGAATGATACTGACCACTAATAACCTGACCAAAGAGCTCTTCTGGAGTGTCTCCAAAGAAAGGCACACATCCTACCAGGAACTCGTACAGAATGATCCCCATGGCCCACCAATCCACCGGCTTCCCATATCCCTGCCTCAGAATGACCTCTGGCGCGATGTACTCAGGGGTACCACACACCTATAACAGTACAGACGTGATAAGAAAACGCTACATTTCAGAAAAGAAACCGAGTAGAATTACAGTGAAACCTCATGTTACGACCACTTCAAAATTACGACCACCTCAAAATTACGAACAGTTTTTCACGGTCCCGATTGCTTGCTTATATTTTTCATTGGTCGCGGCCTTCAATAATGCAACCACCTCAATATTGCGTATTACGACCATTAATTTCGGTCCCACCCGTCGAAAATCAATGTAATTAAACCTCGAAAATACGGGCGCCCCCCCCCGTCGTGTCAAAACACGGGGCACAAGAGCTTTCACGACATCCGGTTTACGTCATGCCGGAAAATTAAGATCGACTTGTACGACAATGAGCAGAAAACGTAATGAGTTGTTTTTGAAAGAAAAAATTGATCTGATTAACGAAAGTGCGGGTAAAAGTCAGCGTCAGCTAGCAGAAAAGTTTGGAATTGGCAAAACGCAGGTAATCTATGCAACGAGGTGTGAAGTGAGCTTTAGTAGATCGATTTAAATGGAAAAAGTTCAAGTTGTTAAAAGTGTCATGAGGCCACACCAATTTAATTAGTTGGTTCTTGGATTTTTTCAGGAAAAATATGAAGCGAGTGGGCGAAATAAAATAAAATAAAAAAAATGCTCTGATGGTAAAATTAGCGGTGGAAATAGACCAAACAATACAGGCAAACCAGTAAACAGAATTTCAACACACCTGTCAAAGATTTTACGCTTCTGTTCGCTGAATATCCTAACAATCACAAACACAGGCTTTGTAGGATTCCCCTCCACAGGCATGTTTCTTCCACAAGTCTTTATCTAAAGCCAAAGGGGCGATTTGATTGGTTTTCGGCATCATGTGACCTTTTCTGTTGGCGGGAGTTTGATTTCGATTTTATTTTATTTTTTCGTTTTGCATTTTCTTAAAGCGGCGATTCCGAGTACCAACTAATTAAATTGGTGTGGCCTAATTATGAAAGAGTATTCAGAACGAGATTTCAATTTCTTGTTTCAATGACTTGCTGTATGGTTTACATTTAAAAATGGTATAGCTTTAATGATGATTAATTCTAATTACAAGTTTATTAACAGTTTAAATGAAAACCTAGTTATATTGTTTTTTACATGTTGTATTACACGTACATTTGTACTTGCTAGACACACAAACCACACACATGCTATACTTTTGTTTAAATTTAGTTTGTTGATTTAATCATTTATCAATGAAATACAATAAACTAGTTCATAAATTTATTACATGTAATACAACAGTATGAAGAACATCATGCATGCACGTTGCTATGCAACAGCTTAGCAGGGCTTTGAACCAGAATTTTTTTTCCTATTGGTTCGTTCCGAACAGAAACGGAATTTTAACGTTTCCGGTTTTGGGTTCCACCATTAAACAGACGTTCCCGAACCGGTTAGAACAAAAAAATTTCATTCCCGGAACGGTTAATTACGTTCCCTGTCAGCTGTTTAACAAATGGCTATAAAATTATGTCTCTGTCTCATCCAGCTTAAGCCAAATGTAGGCTAATTCTATTACAACCTTCATTAAATAAGACAAGAAATAATTCAAAACAATTATTTCAAATGTTGGCGATTTGGGTTCTCAGTATGTCTTCCCATCTACACAAACAGAAAAAGTGCCAAAAATGAAAGATAATTCGTTTAGTGTGTTACCAAAGGCTAGTCAGGCCCTATGCATCGATAAGCTAACAGAGGTTAACGTCATTTAATGTTCGCGAGCCTCTCATTAACGTGGACAAATATATTGATATCGTGTTTGAAATTGACGTTTTTGAATAACGATAGACTGCAATATTTACCTCTAATTTAAGATGTGGAGACGTGATAGTAGTCCACCCTCCCGCTCTCTCCATTCAGTCAGCGAACGTCACACAGGAAGTGAACCCCAGCGGGTCATAGAAACTTGCGCAGGAGAAGAATGACTTTTTTTTATTTGTAGGCTACGGAAACTTTGAGGAACGAAATAAAAACCGGTATTAACCGGTTACCATTATTTTTAATAAGCGTTTCTGTTCCGGAACATAAAAAATAATAAAGTTTCTGGTTTCGTTTCTGTTCCATGTGAAATAGAAAAAGTTCCCGGTTTTCGTTTTCGTTCCTTGAACCGGTTCAAAGCCCTGCAGCTTAGCAACTGTCAGTATATCTTGCCAACTCAATATTAAGACCACTTCGACCTGGTCCCAATGGTGGTCTTAATATCGAGGTTTCACTGTATATAGTCAGGTGCAGAATTTTTGGCACACCTCAAAGGAATGGGCAAAAATTATTACACAAAAACATTATACATTACATTATTCTACCCACGTTCACTGGATATGAGCAACCGCATGCTCCGATTAGTTACTCTACTACTAGGTTATCAGCTCATATACTGTAAGTAGAGAAAAACAAAATGACGGAGTGTGTTGCTGAACCGAGGACAAAATAAAAACTCGAAAAACACCCCCCCCCCCCCAAAAAAAGTAAAAAAAAAAAAAAAAGGCGCATCAAAACATGGAATAAAAGTATTTGATGCTAAAGAGCGTATCTTGTTTTTTTTTCAAGAATTATTATAGCATTTTTCACAAATTGCTCCCGTCGTTTCGCCAGTTTGTTTACATTCTTCATGTTTAAACGTTAAAATTTGTTGAATTTTTTTTCCGACTGGTTCAAAAGCTCAAAGGATCTTGAAAATTACAGAACTGAAATGTCCAAGGAAGAATTAAATAAATGTCTAAAGCTATTCTATACCTCGGCACGACAGCAAGACGGCACTTTCTACAAAAAAAAAAAGTCAATTCGTGCAGCCGTCGATAGGTTTTCAAGAAGTTCGCCTAAGTGGAAATTATTTTGTCAGACATTTTGTATGAAGTTTTTATTTATCGAATTTGCAAAAAATAAAAAATGCTCCGTTTCTCAAAATCCAGTGAATGTGGATAGAACAAAAACAGCTGTTCCACTCAGTCTTGTCGTACATGGCTTTTGCTAACTTGGTGCTACGAGCTTCGTCGGCTATCAACTCATGCACGACTCAATTTCGTGGAATAACTTAATTATTCCAGCAAGGCTTCACCAAATATTAATTGTTGGGGTGCTTATAATTGTGGACGTTGTATTTTGTGGGAAAATTTAACCACTTAAAATAATGATGTACACAGTGTTCGTTCATGAAGGGTGTCAATAATTTTGGTGTGGACTGTGTAACTGGTACATGTAAGCCAATAAAAGGCGGCGGTGTGTATAGCTATACCTGTTTATCTGAGAACTCTCTGGCATCCTTCTCTATGTGGCCCTCGTAGAGGTTCGTGGTCATGTTCATCAGGCCCACCTTGGATAAGCCAAAGTCGGTCAGCTTGATGTGTCCCATTGAGGTGACCAACAAACTGAAATGATTCAACAAATTAACATCACAGAGACGATACACGCTTGGAAAGAGGACATCTCGGAGTCTAAACAAGACAAGTAGAGGGGCAGCAGACGGTTCGAGACACTCACTTGTCTGGCTTCAGGTCTCGGTGGACGATGCCATAATTATGGAGGTATTCCAAAGCAAGGACAGTCTCAGCAAAGTACATTCTGGCCATGTCCACTGGCAAAGGACCCATGTTCTTCAGTAAAGTGGCACAATCCCCACCTGCCGACACGTCACACTTTCAACTTACGTTGTACGTCAACACATTCCTCATTCATTCTTTAAAATGAATGTAATGCCCCTAAACCACGCTTTTTTCCTTTGTACAAAGCAACAATCATGTTGACGGACCATGTGTTTTCAAACCATAGCTGATCCAAAAGGCCATCAATAAGATCAGCCGATTTTCACAGAATCTGCCGAGACTGAACCGGAAGATCCTGAAGGGGTGCGTGATGTCACACGTCTAACAATCCAGGTATCGATTTCGTTCATGTGCGCAGCAGTGGTTGAACCAGTCCTGATATGGAATCACGTTTCGGAGAGAATTCTGATAGTGATTGGGATTCTTATACAGTATGTCGGATGAAAGGGTAGAAGATTATCAAGGATATTCCAGACTAAATGGTTATCTTTCCGAGCCCCCAAGACAAGAAACCGCCAGTTCACGACAATCCCGCTCACTGCTGATAGCGCACCACCAGTCAGAGAGGACTGGAAACACCGATTGGTTTGTGGATTTTTATTCTAAGCTGGCGGCTGCCAAATCTAGGGAAAACATTTACATGTACCTCAGTAAATTCAGAAATATAATCTTTAAAACATACGCTTATTCAGTGTAATTAGTGAAAGAAAATATGACATGGGCGATAATGGGGAAATCGATGAACTGTCCAAATGTCAGATCAAAGGTCATTTATTAAATAAATGGGTTTCTTTTTTGCTCCAGTAATTCCCATGTGGTCGTTCTGGTGGTTAGGAACACCTGATGAATCAGATTTATTATTAGTAGGCGACATGAAACCTGCCTGCTTTGTTTGCACAAACCTCACCCGCTGTCGCTTTAGATTAGTGTCATTTCTTGGAAATTCGTGAACTGAATGTCCTGTTGTATATGGATTTGAACAATGCAGCGCTTTCCCATCATTATTTTTGTAAGATTCCAACTACAATATCCAATTTCAGCGAGTAAACAAGCACGGAGTCAGATGAACAGAAATGACCCAGATAACCGGGGTTCCACGTGGGACGTCATGCGAGATTAGCCCTGGGGCAAGGCTGCCTTTTTCCAGGATCCGGAAGCCGCAATTTATTGACAGTTTTGTGCTTGATAATACATAATTTATATTATTTTCCACCTGCTTTATATATATATATATATATATATATATATATATATATATATATATATATATATTCATTTTAAAGCATTACAACAAGGCATTACATTCACTTTAAGACAGGAACAGACTATATTATGTATGGTGGTTGGGGGAAAAGTGATGCACTTTCAATGTACAACCCCGATTCCAAAAAAGTTGGGACAAAGTACAAATTGTAAATAAAAACGGAATGCAATGATGTGGAAGTTTCAAAATTCCATATTTTATTCAGAATAGAACATAGATGACATATCAAATGTTTAAACTGAGAAAATGTATCATTTAAAGAGAAAAATTAGGTGATTTTAAATTTCATGACAACAACACATCTCAAAGTTGGGACAAGGCCATGTTTACCACTGTGAGACATCCCCTTTTCTCTTTACAACAGTCTGTAAACGTCTGGGGACTGAGGAGACAAGTTGCTCAAGTTTAGGGATAAGAATGTTAACCCATTCTTGTCTAATGTAGGATTCTAGTTGCTCAACTGTCTTAGGTCTTTTTTGTCGTATCTTCCGTTTTATGATGCGCCAAATGTTTTCTATGGATGAAAGATCTGGACTGCAGGCTGGTCAGTTCAGTACCCGGACCCTTCTTCTACGCAGCCATGATGCTGTAATTGATGCAGTATGTGGTTTGGCACTGTCATGTTGGAAAATGCAAGGTCTTCCCTGAAAGAGACGTCGTCTGGATGGGAGCATATGTTGCTCTAGAACCTGGATATACCTTTCAGCATTGATGGCGTCTTTCCAGATGTGTAAGCTGCCCATGCCACACACACTAATGCAACCCCATACCATCAGAGATGCAGGCTTCTGAACTGAGCGCTGATAACAACTTGGGTCGTCCTTCTCCTCTTTAGTCTGAATGACACAGTGTCCCTGATTTCCATAAAGAACTTCAAATTTTGATTCGTCTGACCACAGAACAGTTTTCCACTTTGCCACAGTCCATTTTAAATGAGCCTTGGCCCAGAGAAGACGTCTGCGCTTCTGGATCATGTTTAGATACGGCTTCTTCTTTGAACTATAGAGTTTTAGCTGGCAACGGCGGATGGCACGGTGAATTGCGTTCACAGATAATGTTCTCTGGAAATATTCCTGAGCCCATTTTGTGATTTCCAATACAGAAGCATGCCTGTATGTGATGCAGTGCCGTCGAAGGGCCCGAAGATCACGGGCACCCAGTATGGTTTTCCGGCCTTGACCCTTATGCACAGAGATTCTTCCAGATTCTCTGAATCTTTTGATGATATTATGCACTGTAGATGATGATATGTTCAAACTCTTTGCAATTTTACACTGTCGAACTCCTTTCCGATATTGCTCCACTATTTGTCGGCGCAGAATTAGGGGGATTGGTGATCCTCTTCCCATCTTTACTTCTGAGAGCCGCTGCCACTCCAAGATGCTCTTTTTATACCCAGTCATGTTAATGACCTATTGCCAATTGACCTAATGAGTTGCAATTTGGTCCTCCAGCTGTTCCTTTTTTGTACCTTTAACTTTTCCAGCCTCTTATGGAGCACTTGCATGTGACGTCACAGCTGATCCAGATTGTGACAGACGCCATCTTGTCGGTCAAACGCCATATTTCCGCCTTCTACTTCTGGTTTTACTTCTACCTTTTCTTCTGGAAAACCCTACTATATACAATTCTACTACAACGGCTGCGGCTACAAGCTCTCCCTACCTGTGCACGTTTTTTGTGTGTATTTTTGCGTGTTGTTCGTCTGTACCGGACTTCAATATCCACTACAACTGTACGGACTTACTGGACATTGGTTTCCAGCAGAAAATGACGGTTTGTAGCGATTTCCATCGCATGCACAACATTCCGGACGAGATAGTGAGACCAGCGGGGTCTCCGTGGATTGTTATTGGAAGCAAAGCGAAGGAGGCGGCGCCGGGAGCGGAAACAAAAGCGAGGCTGCAGAGCCGGCCTGTTGACTAAGCTCAGAAAACAGCCACTCAAACCTCCACTGCTAAGCCTTTACCTCTCCAACGCCAGATCCATGGTAAACAATACGGACGATTTGGAATTACAGCTGGAATTACCTTATTCTATTCTATAATCAGCTGGTCAGTGCTATACTCAATACTTAAGTGACTTACCCGTCCAATGAGGATTCTTGTTTACAAGATGCCACATCTGAGTCGCTGACAAATCCTGAATTTCTGTAAAGATAACTGTGCAGAGATTTATAAGCACGCAATGCTTTACCACTGAACAGCGAAGGAAAGTTAATGAGGTAATTATACACGTCCGGGTATTCCGCTGGCAGTTCAAAATCCGGTCGTGAAAACTCCATCCGGTAAGCCATAAGGGTCACTAATCTGTAGATCGTTTATTTTAGACATATATCTAGTTATCTGTTGATTAGAAAAATGAGCCGTGTAGTCCGTCAGTTGAAATTGATCCATTCTGTACACGAGTGCAGCAGTATTCAGTGGTGTTTTTTACCGACAAGATGGCGGCTGTGTACTTTCCGGTCATGTGACTGCAAGATCTCTATTGCCCCTGTCCCAACTTTTTTGAGATGTGTTGCTGTCATGAAATTTCAAATGAACCAATATTTGGCATGAAATTTCAAAATGTCTCACTTTCGACATTTGATATGTTGTCTATGTTCTATTGTGAATACAATATCAGTTTTTGAGATTTGTAAATTATTGCATTCCATTTTTATTTACAATTTGTACTTTGTCCCAACTTTTTTGGAATTGGGGTTGTAGTTTTCACAAACGGGTTGCTTAATTTAAAAACTGTATCTAGAGACGCTGCCTGGCCAAAAGAAAAAGTTGCCATTTGGATAAACAAATACTTAAGAACCGTTGATTGGATAATTACTGCAGTGATTAATATACGTTTCAGCTGTGAACAATTCTTTTAACCTGAACTGATGCAGTGAGTAGATTCTCATTTCTTAAACCACCATGTCAGGAGTGTATTCCCGTGGCCATGGAAAAGATGCCACTATGTTTCAGCAGGGCGGTATGTCAAAGTTAAGATACTGCTCCCTAGAATATATAACAAATCGGCATATTAATATCAAATTTAATCCTGAGATTTAGATTTGAAGATTTGATGAATTTTACCTAGAATGAAATATATATATTCTCGACATTTTAATTTTGAATTAAGATTTTATCGTGCGTATATTTAAGATTATAGATTTGAGTAGATATTTAATATTTCCTTCATATCTATTTATGAGTGCTGTCAAGCGATTAAAATATTTAATCGCGATTAATGTCGCGACTGTCATAGTTAACTCGCGATTAATCGCAATTTAATCGCACATTTTTGTCACATGAAAAACCATTGTAATTCTCTTATCAGCATAAAAAGTGAATGGGCTTGCTCACCGTTCGAACTACGGGGTACTCGGGGGATCCGAGATCCCCTGAAACAGACATGAGATCCCTTGAAAACATGATTTGGGAAATGTTGGGGGGTCTCTAAAATATTGGCAAAATGATGTTTATTGACATAGCAATCGTGTGTAACGGGAAGCATTTGCATATCCGAAGTGAGCGCGCGATGGAGAGCCGCGCTCTGAGACAAGCGCAAGCACCCCCCCCCCCAAGGGAAAATAAGGGACCCCCCCGAAAATATCGGCATAGTTCGAACACTGGTTGTACCAATGTTTTTTTTTTTATTGCAGAGCATAACACGTCTTGTCACAGCCACTGCAAAGTGGGGCTGGAGACGCCGATGGGAAAACGAAACTTACCGTAAGCCGAGCACCGTGGCTCTTCGGGGGAGGGCAGAGGACTCTGGCTGTGCGGGGCGTGGCATCATGTCACAGAGCGTTAATCTCGCGATAAAAAAATTATCGCCGTTAAAATTGAGTCAAGTTAACGTGTTAATAACGCGACATTTTTGACAGCACTACTATTTATTTATATTCCATTCTCATCAAGGATCTTTAATTTTTTTCTTTGAGAATAACAGGATGTTCTTTCCAAGTTTTACAGTATACGTTTAAGATTTATCATTTATATTTAAGATTTTATTCATATTTATTTATAGCTAGTGTCCCCCAATTAGTAGGCTACTTGTGGCTCACTATAAGTTTGGCACTTTATTAAAGTTCTTGATTGATAATGAGAAGGGTCAAATTATTGGCCCTTGGTGAAGTCAAATTGTAAATCACAAGCCGAACTCATGGCTATAATTAATAGCGAAAGCCAAAGCATTTCCACACTCACAATGTGACGAGAACTCACAGGATTGGGACTAAACTGCTGTGTCTCCATAAGAAAACCACTTGTTAGTGAGACTCACTGGAAGAAAAAGCTTCAATTTGCTAAGAAGCATAAAGATTGGACTCTGGAGAAACAGAAAAAGGTCATGTGATCTGATGAGTCCAGATTGACCCCCATTTCTGAGCGATGGGCGTGTCAGGGTAAGAAGGGAAGCACATGAAGCGATGCACCATCCTACATAGTGTCCACTGTACAAGCCTCTGGAGGCAGTGTGATGATCTGGGGTTGAGTCAGTTGGTCAGGTCGAGACTCAGCAACATCATGTGGCGATAAAATGAAGTCAGCTGACGACCTGAATGTACTGAATGACCAGGTTATCACCACATCAATGGATTTTTTTCTTCCTTCATGCCACAGGCATAAAATTAGGGCTCAGATTGTAAAAGAGTGGTTCGGGGAGCATGAGGAATAATTTTCACACATGAATTAACCACCACAGAGTCCTGACCTTAACCCCATTGAAAGTATTTGGGACGCTGAAGAAGACTTTAGAGTGGTTCGACTCGCTTGTCGTCAATACAAGACATCGGAGAAAAATTAAAACAACTTTGGATGGAAATAAATGTTGTAACGTTGCATAAGGTTGTCTTAACAATGCTACAGCGAATATGTGCCGTGATCAAAGCTTAAGGCGGTACAAGGAAATATTAGTGTTCGACTACCAAAAGTCTACATTCAGAAGAAGAGGAAAGTTTACTTGCTTTCAGCCAAAAAGTGGAGGGGTTTTTCACTATTTAACCAATAAATAAATAAACAAAAATTGCCTCTTTTTTTTTGGCGAAAATATTTCTATGGCATCCATAATAATTATGTTATTTACCAGCTGGGAGGTCCGTATGGTGAAATACCGTAACCGAGGTCTTGAAAGTACTGAGCGAGGCCCTCTGGGCCGAGGTCGGTATTCAAGGCCGAGGTCACGGTATTTCACCATACGGACCGACCTTAAGCTGGTAAATAATATATTTATGTTTTTCTTTCCCAAATTCTAACAGGGGCGGCACGGTGGTGTAGTGGCTAGCGTTGTCGCCTCACAGCAAGAAGGTCCTGGGTTCGAGCCCCGGGGCCGGCGAGGGCCCTTCTGTGTGGAGTTTGCATGTTCTCCCCGTGTCCGCGTGGGTTTCCTCCGGGTGCTCCGGTTTCCCCCACAGTCCAAAGACATGCAGGTTAGGTTAACTGGTGACTCTAAATTGACCGTAGGTGTGAATGTGAGTGTGAATGGTTGTCTGTGTCTATGTGTCAGCCCTGTGATGACCTGGCGACTTGTCCAGGGTGTACCCCGCCTTTCGCCCGTAGTCAGCTGGGATAGGCTCCAGCTTGCCTGCGACCCTGTAGAAGGATAAAGCGACTAGAGATAATGAGATGAGATGAGAAATTCTAACAGAAAACGAGAGCGCCCGAAAGGGAAAACCGAGCCGAGCCGCCATTTTGAATCCTCATTCACGGCTGTAATGCAAATGGCTTCCTCCTCGGTATACAAGTGCACTTCCATGGCAGGAAAAAAAAACTACATTTTGCCACCTATGTAGTCCCCTATTTATACAAAATTGAGTCATTCAGGATTCAGCCATGTTTTTGCTCGGCGTTAGCAACAGTTACAGGTTTTTAGCTTTCTCCTGAAATGTTTTCTTTTATTTCTTCTTCCTCAAGGTAGTAAAACTCGCTTTCGCTGTGTACACTGTCGTTATCGCTATCCATGATGTAAAATTAACGCTGTTCTCCTGAGAAATGCGAAAATGTTGACAAAGATTGCTACTATGTTTGTTGTTGTGAACGAGCGAGTCGCCAGAGGTCCGTGCTGTAGGATACGGACCCGCTTGCCAACCAATCAGAGCGCAGGATTTGATGGAAACCGGGCCGCGAAAAAAAAGTTTAACTATACTTAAATATAGTTAAGTTCAAAGCACCTACAGAAGTGTCATACCGTATCTGTAGCTGGGTTTACATTCAAACATTTTGCAAATGTAAAGCAAATTTCCAAAAAGTGATCAAAATGAATTAGCTTGCATCCCTGAAGTCATTTACTCAAAAACCCCATTTCCTTTTCTGTATCTCTTACTGATCCATACACAAACCTGTCCACATTAGACAAGCGTAAAAACCTTTTCCGAATTTCCATCAAGCTCAATTCGAGAGCTGGATGGAAAAACCCCGTAGTGTCTGTACGGAGAAAATCACTGACCTTCGACGTACTCCATGACCATGCACAGGTGTCTGCGTGTCTCAAAGGAACAGTACATGCTGACCACGAACGGGTTCTCGGCGAAGGTCAGGATGTCCCTCTCTACAAACGCCTGCTGGATCTGGTTCCTCAGCATCAGGTTCTGCTTGTTGATCTTCTTCATCGCAAAGCGCTGATTGGTCTCTTTGTGCCGCACCAGATAGACGGCGCTGGGAGACGAAGGGAAAATGAGTATGTCTGTAGTCACAGGTTAACGTCAGAGATGAACACAAATGATGTTATTTGACATAACATGTTATTAAATATATACATTTTTAAAAAAATTAATAAGCTGTATAATTTAGATGGCTTGATAATGACGTATTAAAGTATTTTTGCACAGTGTGTTATCATAATGAAACTGTGATCTACAAGTTCACAGTTACTGTTATCCATCTACTACTTTCAATGTAATACTAAAAAAAAAAAATTTTTTTAAATAGTATACTGATGCATACAAACAAACAAAAATTCAGTCTGGTACGAGGAGTGAAATAAGTCAGGGTGTTGGACCTGGCCTTAAGGAAAGAACAGAAGGGAGAAGACAGAGTGGTTTACCCGTAAGCTCCGTTACTGATGAGTTTGATCATTTCGAAGTCGATCTCGCAGGGTTTACGGCGGGGTCGCAGCGGTGCACTCACACTATGTGCCTGAAAGAGAAACGAGAAAAGTGTCATGAACCATCAATATCAAACAGCAAGAGAAGGGGAGAAGGCTTTCACTTTTGTGCATTAAAATATTTATATACGGTTTTTAAAAATAAAATAAAAAAATCCCGCCCACCCAGAGAAAGAAACTGCAGATTCAAACAGATTTCACTACAAGTCGTAAATCTTTTTTGGTTAAAAAAAAATTATAATAATTTTTATATATACATACACACAGAAATGCTGAGGTGTGCGCATGACCGACCCCCCCCAATCTATTTTTTTTTTTTACTTTATTTTTTTTTTCAAGTCTCTGCCACTAGGTGGTGGAGGCATTACGTTTTTCGCTCGTCTGTTCCAGATATCTCCAAGCAGGTGAAATTTTCTAATTAACTTACTTGGGTCTATTTTTCAAAAAATAAAAAATATATATTTTATTTATTTATTGGTATGAAAAAGTGTTTGCCCCCGTCCTCATCTCATCTCATTATCTCTAGCCGCTTTATCCTGTTCTACAGGGTCGCAGGCAAGCTGGAGCCTATCCCAGCTGACTACGGGCGAAAGGCGGGGTACACCCTGGACAAGTCGCCAGGTCATCACAGGGCTGACACATAGACACAGACAACCATTCACACTCACATTCACACCTACGGTCAATTTAGAGTCACCAGTTAACCTAACCTGCATGTCTTTGGACTGTGGGGGAAACCGGAGCACCCGGAGGAAACCCACGCGGACACGGGGAGAACATGCAAACTCCGCACAGAAAGGCCCTCGCCGGCCACGGGGCTCGAACCCGGACCTTCTTGCTGTGAGGCGACAGCGCTAACCACTACACCACCGTGCCGCCTGAGGTTTTTATCATTAAGGGAAAAAAAATATCCAAACCTACATGACCCTGTGTGAAAAAGTGATTTCGCCCCCCCCATTAAAACAGAAATTAACTGTGGATCATCACATCTTTGGAAAGCGGAGTTCAATTTCTCTAGCCACACCCAGGCCTGATTACTGCCACACCTGTTCTCAATCAAGAAATCACTTAAATAGGACCTGCCTGACAAAGTGAAGTAGACCAAAAGATCCTCAAAAGCTAGACATCATGCTGCGATCCAAAGAGATTCAGGAACAAATGAGAAACAAAGTAATTGAGATCCATCAGTCTGGAAAAGGTTATAAAGCCATTTCTAAAGCTTTGGGACTCCAGCGAACCACAGTGAGAGACATTATCCACAAATGGGGACAACACGGAACAGTGGTGAACCTTCCCAGGAGTGGCCGGTCGACCAAGATCACCAAGAGCGTAGCGACGACTCGTCCAAGAGGTCACAAAAGACCCCACACCAACATCCAAAGAACTGCAGGCCTCACTTGCCTCAGTTAAGGTCAGTGTTCATGACTCCACCATAAGAAAGAGACTGGGCAAAAATGGCCTGCATGGCAGAGTTCCAGGACGAAAACCACTGCTGAGCAAAAAGAACATAAAGGCTCGTCTCAGTTTTGCCAGAAAACATCTTGATGATCCCCAGGACTTTTGGGAAAATACTCTGTGGACTGACGAGACAAAAGTTGAACTTTTCTAGAAGGTGTGTGTCCCATTACATCTGGCGTAAAAGTAGCACAGCATCTCAGAAAAGGAACATCATACCAACAGTAAAATATGGTGGTGGTAGTGTGATGGTCTGGGACTGTTTTGCTGCTTCAGGACCTGGAAGACTTGCTGTGGTAAATGGAACCATGAATTCTGCTGTCTACCAAAAAAATCCTGAAGGAGAATGTCCGGCCATCTGTTCGCGACCTCAAGCTGAAGCACGCTTGGGTTCTGCAGCAGGACAATGATCCAAAACACACCAGCAAGTCCACCTCTGAATGGTTTAAGGAAAACAAAACGAAGACTTTGGAGTGGCCTAGTCAAAGTCCTGACCTGAATCCGATTGAGATGCTGTGGCATGACCTTAAAAAGGCGGTTCATGCTCAAAAACCCTCCAATGTGGCTGAATTACAACAGTTTTGCAAAGATGAGTGGGCCAAAATTCCTCCACAACGCTGTAAAAGACTCATTGCCAGTTATCGCAAACGCTTGACTGCAGTTATTGCTGCTAAGGGTGGTCCAACCAGTTATTAGGCTTAAAGGAACAGTCCACCGTACTTCCATAATGAAATATGCTCTTATCTGAATTGAGACGAGCTGCTCCGTACCTCTCCGAGCTTTGCGCGACCTCCCAGTCAGTCAGACGCAGTCAGACGCGCTGTCACTCCTGTTAGCGATGTAGCTAGGCTCAGTATGGCCAATGGTATTTTTTGGGGCTGTAGTTAGATGCGACCAAACTCTTCCGCGTTTTTCCTGTTTACATAGGTTTATATGACCAGTGACATGAAACAAGTTCAGTTACACAAATTGAAACGTAGCGATTTTCTATGCTATGGAAAGTCCGCACTATAATGACAGGCGTACTAACACCTTCTGCGCGCTTCGGCAGCGCATTGATACGGAGCTCAGATATCAATGCGCTGCCGAAGCGCGCAGAAGGTGTTAGTACGCCTGTCATTATAGTGCGGACTTTCCATAGCATAGAAAATCGCTACGTTTCAATTTGTGTAACTGAACTTGTTTCATGTCACTGGTCATATAAACCTATGTAAACAGGAAAAACGCGGAAGAGTTTGGTCGCATCTAACTACAGCCCCAAAAAATACCATTGGCCATACTGAGCCTAGCTACATCGCTAACAGGAGTGACAGCGCGTCTGACTGTGTCTGACTGACTGGGAGGTCGCGCAAAGCTCGGAGAGGTACGGAGCAGCTCGTCTCAATTCAGATAAGAGCATATTTCATTATGGAAGTACGGTGGACTGTTCCTTTAAGGGGCAATCACTTTCACACAGGGTCATGTAGGTTTGGATTTTTTTTTCCCCTTAATAATAAAAAACTGCATTTTGCGTTTAATTGTGTTATCTTTGTCTAATATGTAAATTTGTCTGATGATCTGAAACATTTAAGTGTAACAAACATGCAAAAAAAAAAAAATCAGGAAGGGGGCAAACACTTTTTCACACCACTGTATATATAAATCAGTCGGTAAACACAGCAACTACTTACCAAGATAAAATGTTCACTGAAGCGTATTCATTGTACTTTAATATACGTACAGTCCTTATATACAGGACATATACAGTATTGCTTTTAGTACAAACGTTGTTACACGTTTATTTTATGACTTCTACATTATCGAGTCGGTACAAAAACATTTTAGATGCCGAACGTTAGTTTTCCGGGACAAAATTAAATGCTTGTATGGTCAGTAAAGAAAGCAGCATATTATGTACCGTAAGAGACGCTTTTCAGACAGAGAAAAACATCTCATCTCATTATCTCTAGCCGCTTTATCCTGTTCTACAGGGTCGCAGGCAAGCTGGAGCCTATCCCAGCTGACTACGGGCGAAAGGCGGGGTACACCCTGGACAAGTCACCAGGTCATCACAGGGCTGACACATAGACACAGACAACCATTCACACTCACATTCACACCTACGGTCAATTTAGAGTCACCAGTTAACCTAACCTGCATGTCTTTGGACTGTGGGGGAAACCGGAGCACCCGGAGGAAACCCACGCGGACACGGGGAGAACATGCAAACTCCGCACAGAAAGGCCCTCGCCGGCCCCGGGGCTCGAACCCAGACCTTCTTGCTGTGAGGCGACAGCGCTAACCACTACACCACCGTGCCGCCCAGAGAAAAACATAATGAAGGATACTGGGTTTTGGTGCAAAATTAAGACAAAGTGTCCAGAAGAACTGGGGCTGGTTCTGGAAGATGCTCAGTAAAACCTACAGCTCACTTCCTTATCAAACTGCACTCATTGTACCCGAGACTATTTTTTTTTTAAAAGCAAAGGGTCGTCTCGCACCAGATATTGACTTTGTTTCATGTATTACTGTTTACTGCTCAATTAAATTTCATTATTTTTGAAGGCATCTTTACAACATTTCTTTGCATGTGCCTAAGACTTGTGCACAGCACTGTATATACTTAATCTTATACACTACCGTTCAAAAGTTTGGGGTCACTTTGAAATGTCCTTATTTTTGAAAGAAAAGCACTGTTCTTTTCAATGAAGATCACTTTAAACTAATCAGAAATCCACTCTATACATTGCTAATGTGGTAAATGACTATTCTAGCTGCAAATGTCTGGTTTTTGGTGCAATATCTCCATAGGTGTATAGAGGCCCATTTCCAGCAACTCTCACTCCAGTGTTCTAATGGTACAATGTGTTTGCTCATTGCCTCAGAAGGCTAATGGATGATTAGAAAACCCTTGTACAATCATGTTAGCACAGCTGAAAACAGCTGAGCTCTTTAGAGAAGCTATAAAACTGACCTTCCTTTGAGCAGATTGAGTTTCTGGAGCATCACATTAATTTGTGGGGTCGATTAAATGCTCAAAATGGCCAGAAAAATGTCTCGACTATATTTTCTATTCATTTTACAACTTATGGTGGGAAATAAAAGTGTGACTTTTCATGGAAAACACAAAATTGTCTGGGTGACCCCAAACTTTTGAACGGTAGTGTATACAGTACAGATAGTTAATTTCCTTGGGATTTGACTTAATTTGCTGAAATTGTAGTCCGTATTCCCTTTGTACTCGTGTTTTAGTAACCACTCGGAGAACACGACCAATTTTGCTCTCTTGGGCTCCTGGTCACGAATGTCTGTGGCATCGTTGGGATTTGAACTTGCAATCATCTGATCATACAGCAAACGCTTTTCTACTGAGCCACTCAAGAACCCTAGGACTTTTTGTGTCGGGTTTTGCGCCACAGGATCCCAGTCTCGAAGTAGAATTATACTTGAATGTACTGAAAACACAATGTTTACTTAAATCATATTAATATTTTGATAATGTTATGTTTTTATATTATGTTACTATTTCACAATTAACGTCAAAACCACTTACACTCACAGAATCATCAGTGTCAGGAGTTTCTGCAATTCCACTATCGAAGCTGGTTAACTGGGCTATTTCTGCAACATGAGAAAAGAAAAGAGAGCAATTCGAAGCAAAAAACCACAGAACAAAAACATCAGCATTGTCTCTTTCTGACCAGTGTTTGGAAAAACAAAAAGGATCCCATTTTTCCACCTAATAAGACTGATGAGCTGACTCGTGTGGTTTCTAAAATGGGTTAAATGAAGTCGAAATCCAGGGAAAGGATCTTAACGCGTGTCAAAAGACATTTGTGGAAAACTGCAGTGCCAAATAAACCCCAGTGAGCTCATTCCCTGCACATCAGGCCCCACAGCCAACCTGTGAACAGCAGGAGGTAATGAACCAAAGGGTGGATTTTTGGTTCCCAAAGTCCCAAAAGAGACTCGAGCACAGAGAAAAGACTTCAAAACAGCTGCACCTCTCCACTTTTGTGCTTGGAGCCCTCTGAGGATTAGAGAGCCTTGAAGGGCTTTGGATGCGATCCAGATTTGGCCAAGGGAGCTGAGACGCACCCTGGTTTATGAACGGGGGATGATGATCGTGAGCTACATGTGGGTCTAATTACTGGTAATGACTATCTTGGATGTGGTATTACAGGATCATTAAAAAAAGGTCTGTCTCACAGATCGAGAACGTGCTTAATACAGACTTCCTTCTATGATCCTTCTTTTTAAGGCTTTCAGGAAAAATCCAGCCTGAATCACTAATGTGCTCTCTGGCGTTTGAGATTTATTCTGTTTTTAGTTTAAACTCCTTTCATTGACCTGGTGGTCTATTTTCACTCTGCTTAAAAAGTTTCCAACATTACCCACAATGCCGTTCAATTTCCTGCCAGCAGTGGCACCAGTAGGATTTAGCCCTTGCTTCATTTCTACCTAAAGCCTCGGTCATAACCGGCCGTACTGTACGTGCTCCTACGGCTGGTCTACCTGCAAAAAACGCAAGAGGGCGCGCGTATGACGTGCTGATTTTCGAGCCGTAGACCAGCCGCAGAGGTTTTTTGTCATGTCAAACAAACTCTACGGGCGCTTACGTTTTTTTCAGGTTGCAAGACAAACTTACGGCCAACGTGCGTCTTTCTCCACGAACAAAAAAAACGCAGCGATTTGGGAAATGCCAAAAATCGCACGGCCAAAAAATCGTACGTCTGGTTGCGACCTAGGCTTAAAGACACTGATGCAGCAGCGCTTTATTACTTTAGTCTGTCCCACTCCCTCTTGCTCACCTGCTCCAACAACTTTCATGCTAATCCCACCATCTTGCTGATCGTATCATAGATCGCTCACTAGCTAAGCAGATTCTCTGCTGTAATTTAGCACAGACATTGTCTAGCTGCACTGCGTTCTGGAACTTTCGCACCATCTTCTCCACTATCTCTACGCTGGACTTCTCATGAACATGACGATGATCATCAATGGAAAATGGCGGCTGAGAAAAGAAGCTTTTGGCCTTTTCAAACCTGGCCATCAACCAACAGATTAGCACCAGAATCGCAAATATCACAAAAAATACAATATCTCAAATAGTTACCAAAATGAATCCCATCTTACCTTCCAAAGGGTCTCGTGTCAGACCGAGTTGGCTGATAATGTAGCGTGGAATGTCAGTCTTGATGCCCCGTCCCTCTTTGGCGTGACCCTCAGCCGCCTCCAACAGGTGATAGAACTCCTCTGGGTCAAACTCCTATCGATGAACGTCACGTTACAGTTTTTCTTTCAATTAAAAAAAAAAAAAAACCCTAAAACTTAAACCAAAATGTAAGAGTCGCATTTTCTCTATTCCGAGTTGTATTTTCTCTTCTATTCACACTGACTTCTTAATTTGCACTACACGTTGTATAACGATTACTACATACACCACACGACTGTCACTTTTCTATACTACACAAACTGGCCACTTTATTAGGAACACCTAGTCTGTTTTTTGTTTTGTGCACCATCCTGTGTAAACACTACAAAAATATGGAACCGATTTTGTGCCAAAATGTTCATACGATACTTTTGAAATATCAAACAAAAACGACAAATCAAAATACAAAAAAAAGTCAATTTTTTTAGACTGGCAAACAAATTATTCGTGTAATCGTGCAAAATATCAGTCTATTACTCTTCAGAAACCTTTTATTTTTGTTCCGCGTCTTTCTCAGTTTTATTTGACGTAATTTATTTTGGTTGCGATTCCAGCTTTCTCGTTTGCGCTCCCTGACTTTTTGCTTGCAGTTTTGGCACAAACTTCCCGTGTGGGTGGGCTGTCCAGGAATGCATTCCCATTGGGTAACTTGTGTTTGACTGACAGCTACGCTCAGCCATTCCCTACTCGGATTCTGGCGGACTGTTTGACGAGTGACCGATCCATTGACGGTACACAAGGATCGAGTGGACTTCAGTGGCGACTATGATATTGAATTTACACTTTGTTGAATTAATTCAATATCATAGTCGCCACTGAAGTCCACTCGATCCTTGTACGATCAATGGATCGGTCACTCGTCAAACAGTCCGCCAGAATCTGAGTAGGGAATGGCTGAGCGTAGCTGTCAGTCAAACACAAGTTAGCCAATGGGAATGCATTCCTGGACAGCCCACCCACACGTCAAGTTTGTGCCAAAACTGCAAGCAAAAAGTCAGGTAGCCCAAGAGCATTAGCTCAAAATTGAGTCCAACCCGGAACAAATTAGTAACAAGCTGAATTTTTTAGAATATGTTCAGAATACCCTTAGGAATAACATACTAAAAGTCCCCGGGAATCCACCTTGTGCTCTCCGAGAAATTCAAGATGGCGTCCAAAATGGCCGCCGATTGGAGATTTTTCAATATCTCAGGGATAAAACATAATATAAATGCAATTAAAATGTTAAATTATATGTTCTCTCATACAAGCAATGCAAATTCACCATTGTCACACTGTTAAAATTAAAATTAACCAAGATTACAAGGTCATTAATGTGGAAATTACATGGAATTTGATGGTTGACATGACTGACAGATTAGCTTAGTAGGCTACCTACATACATGAACATAATGTAAGACAACAATTAGACATCAATTTCCTTAATATTTAGTGCATCTTTAAGCTTTGATAAAATATTAAAGGGAAATTAAATTTGAGGACTCTTTCTTCTAAAACTACAATGGCAAGCTGTTTCAGTACACTTCTTCAACATTCCGGCGACTTTCATGACAAAAAGGTCTGCCTCAAGAAAAGCTCTTGCTTATAAACAATGAGTAGACTTAAACACTTCTCAGTGCCTCAGTTGTAATGCTTGGACCTTTGTTGTGCCATCAATGAAGTAGGGAATTTATTCAAGCTTGTTTAAGGGTGGAAAAAAAGTAATCTTTGAGTTTCTAGCGCCAGTCTTTACTACTAGCAATGCCAGTGTGTTCGGATAAAAAAATGACTAAACTCGGCATGACCTTTTAAAAATGACTGAACTCAGCATGACCTTTTAACATGCCATTTTTCATTTTACACCACGAATTTACTTTAATTAATATTAACGAAAATAAGTGCTCCAACCCCTAGTAATTGTGTTTGTTGTTTTGTGAACAGAATAGGATGATACGGAGTGAACGAGTAACCAATGGATCCACACTATACACAAATATACTGTTATAATAATGTGTACATTGTTATTATATAATGTTAATACACAATGTAATTAATACACACATGTTGGAATTTACTCTCCTACCCTACAAAACATATATTCTGACCTTTTAATTGCATTAATATTTTGTTTTGGGCCTGAGATATGGACAGATCTCCATTTGGCAGCCATTTTGGACGCCATCTTGAATTTCTCAGAGAGCACAAGGGGGATTTCCGGGGACTTTTAGTATGTTATTCCTAAAGGTATTCTGAACATATTCTGAAATTTTCAGCTTGTTACTAATTTGTTCCGGGTATAACCCTGTTACTCCTGGGCTAAGGGAGCGCAAACGAGAAAGCTGGAATCGCAACCAAAATAAATTACGTCAAACAAAACTGAGAAAGCCGCGGAACAAAAATAAAAGGTTTCTGAAGAGTAATAGACTGATATTTTGCACGATTACACGAATAATTTGTTTGCCAGTCTAAAAAAATTGACTTTTTTTCCTTTTTTTGTATTTTGATTTGTCGTTTTTGTTTGATATTTCAAAAGTATTATATGAACATTTTGGCACAAAATTGATTCCATACAAAAAGGTTGTGTGAGAAAATCCCAAGAATTCGTCAATTTCTGAAATATTCAAACAAGCCCAGCCATAATAAAAAAAAAAGCCATCGAGATCATATTTGTTCCATCATTCTAATGTTCGATTACATTACCAGCATTTAGCAGACGCTCTTATCCAAAGTGACGCCCAACATACCCAGAGCAGCCTGGGGAGCAGTTGGCGGTTAGGTGCCTTGTTCAAGGGCACTTTGACCATTCCTGCTGGTCCAAGGACTTGAACCTGTGACCTTTTGGTCACAAAGCTGCTTCGCTAACCTTTAGTCCATGGCTTCCCCCACATATTAATGTGAGTATGAACATAACTGAAGCTCTTGACTTGCGTTTGCATGATTTTATACCCTGGGTTGCTGCAATCATATGCATGGCTGACTGGATAATTGCACTAATATATAATATTTAGGCAGTGCCTAAAAGCGGAGCTCCTGGTGAGTGTATGAGCAAAATATTCACAAGGGCACAAAATCAACCTGAATAGAATAATAAATATTATAGCACCATGAATGAAACGTCGCACTGTGTAGGTGTCATGTGTTTCACATCAGTAAATTGCTGCATTGTGTTGCGACAGCGTTTTCAATTAAACTCTTCGTGCGATTACCGTACATCCGTCTATCGCCCTTACATGACAGCCACCGTCAACTGTCCAACAAGCTACTAGACTAATAAAAGGGCAATTCCATGTAAATGTCAACCTCACCATGCAAAAATAAAGCAACATGTAATACATCAAAACCACTCCCAGAGATATCACCTAGGCCTGTATTTTACAGATGTGAATAAGTTGAACCAATTTGTAACCAACCTAATATGTCACTGTCAGTCTTTCTTTCTTATAATGTAAACCCCAAGCTAAAATCAACTTTGATCATGTACAATTCTATATTATTGCCACAAGCCACAGAAATGTATGCTAAAATCCACAAAACAGCAAAACAATAGCCATCCTAAATATTATTTAAGAACTTTGATAGTTTCAGCTGATATTTAGAGAGTTTTTCAAAGGGTTATGGTGGTTAAATTGCTGATTTTCTAAACATACGCCATGTCTATTTCAGACGCGTCACATCCATAACGGAATTTCGTCACATCCATAACGCTGACTTTTCCTTCCGAAACTCTGCATGAAATACAAAATATTTTAAACAAAGATTTTTTAATATTCACCTTGGACCCCTCTATCAAACGGATATCTCCATTTCGACATTAGGTTTACAATTTCACAGAGTTTGATAAAAATGTACAGTCACCCAAGAAAAGTGATACTTTTTCTGTCACGTCCATAACGCATCTTTTATTGGCGTTTTCTGGCATGCCCTAGATGTACTATGGGAATTGTTCTTGTTCTATCACTTCTCCAGTATGGTACAGCCTTAAAATATGCAACACCTGTTTAAATACTGGGAGACAATAAAACATGCACTGGGTCACTTGTTGCCATTTTGAGTTCAAGTGTCACGTCCATAACGCTGGAATTGCTCAAAACTAGTTTTCTGTGAAACGGTTATGAATATTTTTTGTAAAATGTGCTAGTAAATAATCCAATGTTATTTTTTAAAAAGCAAATTAAAAATAAGCGCTGGATAAAAACCCATCGAGCTCATGTAAATAAAAGATACAAATTTCGTTGTATAGTTGGCATGCGTTGCCTTGCATTTACGATCGGGTTCCCTGCGGTGGTACACGTACGTCATTCGTATGGATGTCGTATGGTCAAAAGCCATCAAAATCAGGTCGATGCATTTCTCTTAAGTATGGGGCTCTGCTCTGCTAATAAGCAGGGGTTCCTAATAAAGCGGCCAGTGTGTGCATACACTGAGAAAGTAGTTTAAAATGCGTCTACTGCAATAGATGCTTGTAGCGTTCGCATCCCTTAAGTCACTTTTAGTCAAATTAATATTCCCATCCCAGACCCATGGAGTCTCAATTCACAAGAGCGTTTATAAAATCGTAGCTAAGATACTTTCATTCTTTGAGGCTAAACGTCTGGAAAAGTGCTTCGACAGCGAATAAACAAGCTTACGAGACACTCCAGAAGGCGCGCTGGTCTGGCGATGACGATAAGGATCTTCTTCACCAGTTCCTTAATGAAAGTCACCTCAGCACTCTCCGATCTCTCGGTGGACTGTGCACATGGTAAGACAATTAGCAACGGGTAATTTGGGAACACACACACACGCACACACACACACACACACACACACACACACACACACACACTCCTAAAAGCTTTTCACATGGGATCATTCTCCCCTCCATCTGTCTCTCTGTGCTTAGCTTTGTACACAGCAGGCAAAAAAAAAAAATCCTTAGTTCCTCAAACAGCCATGCTAATCACATCGAGCACTTGTTCAGTCTTTATATAACTGAAAACATTTGATTATAAACAAAATAAAATGGTCTTTTTCCCCACTTTTTCCCATATACATCAGCGAAATATAAAGATATCTAGAAATACAAGCACCTTCCTCAGACTCGTTAATCATTCAAACCTTCACCTGAGGTAATTTAGCTTGCTAGTTACCTCACGCCGTAGCTTTGCTAGCAAGCCTGCATATAAACAGAACTCAGAGCTGACTAATAACTTAATAACTGACTATTTTACAGGCTTTATCATAATTTAATAACCTTTTGAGAATGATCAGTCATCATACAGACTTTTCTTCTTCGTTAAGTTTTTAAGCCAAAGTTAGCTAGTTAGCGAAAGCTAATACGATTCTGGATGTGTCATACTTGGAGCAGTAACTATTTTGGTTAGTAAGAAAATGGTACAACAGAGGTAATAAGTTGTACTTATCCATCTTATTTAACAATTATTTGCTGAAGATGAAGTGAATATTGGTGAGTAATATCTGAGATGAAGTCGAGGTTATTATTCACTGATCCTGAGGCAGATAATTGTTTTCGTACAAATACACAGGTGATTATTTCAAACAAACAAAACATACATACATATATACACTATATATATATTTTATATATATAAAATATATATAGTGTATATGTATAGTGTATACATATACACACACAATATATATATTATATACACATACACACACACTATTATACACACGTGTGTGTGTGTATATATACATACACATACATACATACATACATACATACATACATACATATATATATATACACACACACACACACACACACTATATATACACAACCCAGATTCCAAAAAAAGTTGGGACAAAGTATAAATTGTAAATAAAAACGGAATGCAATAATTTACAAATCTCAAAAACTGATATTGTATTCACAATAGAACATAGACAACATATCAAATGTCGAAAGTGAGACATTTTGAAATTTCATGCCAAATATTGGCTTATTTGAAATTTCATGACAGCAACACATCTCAAAAAAGTTGGGACAGGGGCAATAAGAGGCTGGAAAAGTTAAAGGTACAAAAAAGGAACAGCTGGAGGACCAAATTGCAACTCATTAGGTCAATTGGCAATAGGTCATTAACATGACTGGGTATAAAAAGAGCATCTTGGAGTGGCAGCGGCTCTCAGAAGTAAAGATGGGAAGAGGATCACCAATCCCCCTAATTCTGCACCGACAAATAGTGGAGCAATATCAGAAAGGAGTTCGACAGTGTAAAATTGCAAAGAGTTTGAACATATCATCATCTACAGTGCATAATATCATCAAAAGATTCAGAGAATCTGGAAGAATCTCTGTGCGTAAGGGTCAAGGCCGGAAAACCATACTGGGTGCCCGTGATCTTCGGGCCCTTAGATGGCACTGCATCACATACAGGCATGCTTCTGTATTGGAAATCACAAAATGGGCTCAGGAATATTTCCAGAGAACATTATCTGTGAACACAATTCACCATGCCATCCGCCGTTGCCAGCTAAAACTCTATAGTTCAAAGAAGAAGCCGTATCTAAACATGATCCAGAAGCACAGATGTCTTCTCTGGGCCAAGGCTCATTTAAAATGGACTGTGGCAAAGTGGAAAACTGTTCTGTGGTCAGACGAATCAAAATTTGAAGTTCTTTATGGAAATCAGGGACGCCGTGTCATTCGGACTAAAGAGGAGAAGGACGACCCAAGTTGTTATCAGCGCTCAGTTCAGAAGCCTGCATCTCTGATGGTATGGGGTTGCATTAGTGCGTGTGGCATGGGCAGCTTACACATCTGGAAAGACCCCATCAATGCTGAAAGGTACCGTATATCCAGGTTCTAGAGCAACATACGCTCCCATCCAGACGACGTCTCTTTCAGGGAAGACCTTGCATTTTCCAACATGACAATGCCAAACCACATACTGCATCAATTACAGCATCATGGCTGCGTAGAAGAAGGGTCCGGGTACTGAACTGGCCAGCCTGCAGTCCAGATCTTTCACCCATAGAAAACATTTGGCGCATCATAAAACGGAAGATACGACAAAAAAGACCTAAGACAGTTGAGCAACTAGAATCCTACATTAGACAAGAATGGGTTAACATTCCTATCCCTAAACTTGAGCAACTTGTCTCCTCAGTCCCCAGACGTTTACAGACTGTTGTAAAGAGAAAAGGGGATGTCTCACAGTGGTAAACATGGCCTTGTCCCAACTTTTTTGAGATGTGTTGTTGTCATGAAATTTAAAATCACCTAATTTTTCTCTTTAAATGATACATTTTCTCAGTTTAAACATTTGATATGTCATCTATGCTCTATTCTGAATAAAATATGGAATTTTGAAAAGTCCACATCATTGCATTCCGTTTTTATTTACAATTTGTACTTTGTCCCAACTTTTTTGGAATCGGGGTTGTAGATAAATGTTAATTTTCCAGTAGTTACAATCGCTTTTAAGTGAGTAATACTAAATAACTGCTTTTAATAAGTAACTAATACGACGCAATTAGTCACCGTAGTGCATTTTATTTTCATTTTTATGTTAATCTAAGTTTCTTACAGCAAAATCTGTTAATCACGATATTTACAGTAATGCTTTAAATTCGGTCAGATAATGAGTGGTGGTGCGATGCGTCCCGATTCAAAGCAAACTGATTCTTTGATTATTTTTCCTACAACAGTATGTCCCACAGTGGTTTATTTCTCCATCACAATAATTTGTTAGTGCTAATTTTTCATTAATTACAGAGCGACACATTGTACTTCTTATTGGTATATACGGAGATTAGTGTTGTGGAATGTCTGCAAAATATTTAGCTCCTGGTGAACATTTACTTTATATGCAGATGTAAACAATCAGTCCCTCAAGAACCTCTCTTTTTTTTTTTTAAGTTAATTAGCCAAAATAAAAAAAAAACTGTCATGTCAGAAAACCGTTAAAGCGCCGACTATAAAGCGAGACCGTTATTTACTCCAGAATAACACAGGATGAACGATCAGAACACCACACACATGGCTTACATACAAATTCGACCAAACATCAGCTTCTGAGAGCTCCTCACCTCTTGAAAAAGACGTTCGAGTTTGTCAGTGAGCTCGCAGAAGTAGCGAGACGTGATGAGGCCGAGGCGAGATTTCTCCAGGCAGTCGCGTGCCAGTTCGATGATCTGGTGATGAGCGAAGCTAAGCACTCCATCCGCCAGAGGCAGCACGTTCTCCGGGGAGCTGCTGCTGATGATCTCCTGAATGCGCTCCTCCATCTGTGCCGTGGCCTGAAGAACACACCAGAGAGCTCGGAACACATACTGCAAAACCCACGAGCTTTTAGGGACAAACCAGGGCTTGCTGTTTACCTTTGGAAAGCGTTCCTTGTACACATGATTCATCATAATAATCTCATGATCGCAGCACGATGGAGATCTTCCAGGGCTGAAAACCACCGAAGAAATAATAGAATTGGTCCATCGTTTTATTTCAAATAGGGACAAACTAAGTTAGAAGCATTAAAACTGGACGTTTTGCTGTTATTGTTTTTGTACCTGAGGCTACGTGAGCGCGGGCGCATGGGCGTGGCTCTGCGGTGGTCATCGCCAGCAATACTCTCAGTGCAGAAGTGCTTGGACAGGAAGTGGAGCTCGTCGGCAGTTGGCTGGAAGGGCAGCTGATGGAGCTTCTCCTGTGATGAACAGGACGACTAGAAATGACAAGCAGGTACATTAGGAAAGGAATGTATTGTTTACTTTTTTTTTTTTTACTCAAACATAAGCTCTGATGACAGTCAACATTTAATAAAGGTATTATATACACCAGCTAATATTTGGATAATAATAATAATAATAATAATAATAATATTGCCATCACCAGAAAGCTGAGATTTTGCAAGAAATGAATACAGATGTGTGCAAAAGTTTTCACCCCCTTTAGTTTTTGGATATTAAAAAAAAATTATTTTACAGCCGATGTTCTTTAACATACAGCCTTCATTTTACAAGAACTGGGTGTAGGTCAGAAGTCGAGTTATCTGCAGTTATTAGAATGCTCAAAAGTTTGCACCCCCTTGACACACACTGGTTGTTGTTTTTGATGGGTGGTATGGTGGTGTAGCGGTTAGCACTGTCGCCTCACAGCAAGAAGGCTCTGGGTTCGAGCCCAGCGGCCGACGGGGGCCTTTCTGCGTGAAGTTTGCATGTTCTCCACGTGAGTTTCCTCCACCGTCCAAAGACATGCGGTCAGGTTAACATGAGGCAGCCCTTGAGCGAAGCACCTAACCTCGAACTGCTCCCCGGATGCTGTAGCACAGCTGCCCACTGCTCTGGGTATGTGTGTGTGCTTATTGCTCACGTGTGTGTGTGTGTTCACCGTTTCAGAATTTCACAAGTGTACGTGTGATGAATAAAAGTTATTCTTCCTTTTCTGTATTTTTTTTAAGGCATAAAATGGTTAGAATTTAATACGTATTAACTGTTAAATGTGACTCAGGAAAGGGTTAAGACCGAAAACAAAGCGCTATCAAAATCAAGGTGGAGAAGGGTTAAATCAGGGCTTTGAACCGGTTCAAAGAACGAAAACCGGGAACTTTTTCTATTTCACATGGAACAGAAACGAAACCAGAAACTTTATTATTTTTTATGCTCCGGAACAGAAATGCTTATTAAAAATAATGGTAACCGGTTAATACCGGTTTTTATTTCGTTCCTCAAAGTTTCCGTAGCCTACAAATAAAAGTCATTCTTCTCCTGCGCAAGTTTCTATGACCCGCTGGGGTTCACTTCCTGTGTGACGTTCGCTGACTGAATGGAGAGAGCGGGAGGATGGACTACTATCACGTCTCCACATCTTAAATAAGAGGTAAATATTGCAGTCTATCGTTATTCAAAAACGTCAATTTCAAACACGATATCAATATATTTGTCCACGTTAATGAGAGGCTCGCGAACATTAAATGACGTTAACCTCTGTTAGCCTATCAATGCATAGGGCCTGACTAGCCTTTGGTAACACACTAAACGAATTATCTTTCATTTTTGGCACTTTTTCTGTTTGTGTAGATGGGAAGACATACTGAGAATCCAAATCGCCAACATTTGAAATAATAATTGTTTTGAATTATTTCTTGTCTTATTTAATGAAGGTTGTAATAGAATTAGCCTACATTTGGCTTAAGCTGGATGAGACAGAGACATAATTTTATAGCCATTTGTTAAACAGCTGACAGGGAACGTAATTAACCGTTCCGGGAACGAAATTTTTTTTGTTCTAACCGGTTCGGAAACGTCTATTTAATGGTGGAACCCAAAACCGGAAACGTTAAAATTCCGTTTCTGTTCGGAACGAACCAATAGGAAAAAAATTCTGGTTCAAAGCCCTGGGTTAAATAAATGCAAAATTATAGGGACACTTCAGTCATTATTACTTATTCTAATGTATTTCTACTTTAAATAAATTCAAAGTACTCAAAATAACACCTCACTTAAAAAAAAAAAAAGGGGGCAAGAATAATTTTTTCCAGTTAAATATGCACTATGCACCTTTAAGTTTGAATTCTGACATTAATAAATCTACATTTAAGTTACGTTAAAAAACACAAAGCGGGCTGACTGGACGCTCCACTGACCAGCACACCTCATTAGTTTGGGTAAACTGTCCCATGTCTCCCCCTTTAAATGTCTAGTCTAAATGCCATTTGTGCATCCTCTGGCTCGGCTTGTTGGCGCTATCTTGTGAACTCATCGCCGGCTGGCTGGGACGGTTCTCCCAGAATGTTTGCCATTTCATCCCCAGGTGGGCGTGTGCTGAAAGAGTGTCAGTAAACACAGCTACAGCCAGTGAGTGAACGAACGAGTGGGTTTTCTGGCAAAAATTCAGGCACATATTTACCAGGGAAAAAAAAAAAAAAAAAATCTGCTCCGAGCCATGTTAGTCAGAGCGACAGCATCTGTTATTTATCGTAAAACAGCACGTGGTGCTTTGCACTCAGTTGGAGTCCAAATCTAATTTAAAAGTATGAAAAATTTGTGGATTTGAGAGAAAAGAAAAATATAGATAGATATTGTCTCTATCTTCGAGAGCATCTTTTATTTCATTGTACAATATCTGAAAACATTTATCTGCAAACTTGTCAGGAGACCTGAGGATTTAAATCCTGCTCGTGCAGAATTTAGTTTCCAAAAATATAAACGAATCACTAGCCTATTTTAAAAGCCACATAAATCTGCCCAGGCAGTTAATAAAGATGAATGAATGAACACTGTAGCCACATCACTATAACTGCATCATTCAACTTAATGAACGTTGTTCAGCAAGCGTCATATCCAACAGCTCGCTCACAACCACAAGCTTGTTACAGTCTACGACTTCTTGCTCGCATGAAATCAAAAACCTCGACTCAACCAGGGGAAAGAAAAAAATAATAATAATAAATAAAAATCCCCACCCCCACCACATATTTGTATCTGTATCTCTAATTATATTAACTTTATTCTGAATAAATGTATTTCTATTTACACAGGTACATTCCTGCTAAGACACAAGTGACAAACTTTGTGAGAAATACTTTCATTAAAGGAAAAGGCAACTTTTGTACAAAACCAGGTGTGTAATAGGAGAAAAACATATACGGAATCAATTCCGTTAATTATTTCCATTATATATCGAACATGAAAAAATATTTTTAACTTTGAAATCATGAATTGACACAGAGGAGTCGAAGTTGGAGGAGGCAGCCATTTTGAGATTGTGGGCAACTATAAACCAATCAGAATCTTTCGTTAATGCGCCTCCCTCTGATCTGTGACGTCACTGGGCCCATGAAAACAGTGTTTACAAGCAGATCACTGTGATTAGGAGTCCCGGCGGGTGGCTTGTATTCGATTCGTTTATATCCCGACCTTGTCAGCTGTCAGATTTATGTTCATGGACCCGGTAAGCTGGTAAATAATATTTATTTATTTTTTCTTTACCAAATTCTAACAGAAAACGAGAGCGCCCGAAAGGGAAAACCAAGCCGAGCCGCTTCACGCATGCACAGTAGGCTTGGTAGGACAAATCCAAATAGGAGTCATTCAGGATTCAGCCATGTTTTTGCTCCGTGTTTTTACTCAACCGAAGTTATACAGTATTATGAGCTTTAAGTTGCATAAATAAAACCATTTGGTGAAACTTTGAAGAAGCGATTGTACTGTTTTTTTTTTTTTTACCTTATTACCATGAAGCACTGAAGAGTTCTTTTCAGTGGTGGGCCGCATGACGTCACGCAGTAGATCAATATGGCGGAACGCATCTTCGCTGAGCTCAGCGCAAACCCATATTATTAAAAGTTAAAAGATACTGTTATGCGGTCTGTTCTTTCTCTATAAATTCCATGATCGATTACTTTATATATTTATCTATCTATTTGTGGTGATTTTGTACAAAAGTTGCCTTTTCCTTTAATAAGCTAACCCTCACGTTCACAAAAGAACATTTCATCTGCAGGGATTAATCTGACCGCCTTCAGTGACCGGGTTGCCAGGTCCACTAGCAAAAACACAAAGGGAAAGGAGTCACACAGTGCTGTGGATTATCTGAGGGACTCTGTGCAGCTTTGAGGCTAACCTCATGTATCTAGTTCTCTTGATTTGATTTTTGTTTTCCTGATGGCCATCTTTAGCTGGTTAGCAATATCCTTTTGCGTCTCCATCCATTATCTCTAGACGCTTTATCCTGTCCTACGGGTCGCAGGCAAGCTGGAGCCTATCCCAGCTGACTACGGGCGAAAGGCGGGGTACACCCTGGACAAGTCGCCAGGTCATCACAGGGCTGACACATATGCCGCTTTTCCACTACCAACGCGGCTGAGTTGGGCTGAGCCGTGCCGTGCTGAGTTGGGCCGAGTCGAGCTGAGTGGGGCTGTTGGAGTTGCATTTCGACTACAACCGCGCTGAACCGTGCTGGCTGGAAGTGGGTGGACACATTGGGTGGAGTTAGCGAAAGTGGGTGGACGTCACGTGATGTCGTTAAGCGGCGCAAACAGTGACATCAGTGATCTTTTAAGCGGTAGTCTCACGCCCCGGATAGTAAACAATAAACATGGAGGACATGGAGTCGTTAGTGTTGCTGGTCTTGGTGCTGTGGCTTGTTGTCACCGACAACGCGGACAGATACTGGCAAGAGCGTATAGATGAGGCGAGGCGCATAAGGCTCCAGAAATTCTCGTAATTCGTAATTATTCTTCTTCCGGGTTTGCGGTGTTTACAGATCCCAGCGTGCTCGCGGGGCGTGTGTGGGCATGTGAGGACACTCCTCCTCACCAAGCAGTGCACAGGGGAGTGTCTGCTCACGCCCCCAGCCTCACTCAGCTCGGTTTGGCTCGCTTCAGCCCCACTCCAAAACCGTGCGAGTTTTGGGTGCTAAGCAGGGCTGAAGCGAGCTGAGTCGTGCTGTTTTGAGATAGTCGAAACGCGAGCCATGTCGGGCTGAAGTGAGCTGAAAAAGGGTAGTGGAAAAGGGCCAATAGACACAGACAACCATTCACACTCACATTCACACCTACGGTCAATTTAGAGTCACCAGTTAACCTAACCTGCATGTCTTTGGACTGTGGGGGAAACCGGAGCACCCGGAGGAAACCCACGCGGACACGGGGAGAACATGCAAACTCCGCACAGAAAGGCCCTCGCCGGCCACGGGGCTCGAACCCGGACCTTCTTGCTGTGAGGCGACAGCGCTAACCACTACACCACCGTGCCGCACCGCTTTTGCATCTCATGTTTTCTCATTATGGATCAAAATCTATGTTCGGATTTCTGAAAAGCTGCTTTGTGACAATGTCTATTAATATCTAAAATTAAATTAAACTAAACATGCTGTTTTTATTCTGTCCACATTCACTAGATATGAGCAATCACGCGTTCTGATTGGCTACTCTGCTACTAGGATATCGGCTCATATACCGTGAGGAGAGAGAAACAAAATGGCGGAGCGTGTTGCTGAACCAAACGAGGATGAAATAAAAACTCTACTTGAAAACAAAACCCAAAAAAATACAACAAAATATGGAATGAAGGTATTTGATGGTAAGAATGTATCTTATTTTACTGTCATTTTGCCGGTTTGTTTACATTCTAAGCGGAAATTATTTTGTCGGACATTTTGTATAAAGTTTTTATTTATTGAATTTGCAAAAAATAATTTAAAAACAAATGCTCCGTTTCTCAAAGTCCAGTGAATATGGAGAGAATAAAACCGTTATTCCACTCACTCTCATCGTACATGGATTATAGCCGACTCGGTGCTACGCGTCTCGTCAGCTATCAGCTCATGTACGACTCAATTTGGTGGAATAACTTATTTTTTTCACAGTGCGGTTTCCATCAAATCCTGTGCTCTGATTGGCTGGCGAGCGGGTCCGTATCCTACGGTACGGACCCCGGTTACGGACCTCTGGCGACTCGCTCGTTCACAACAACAAACATAGTAGCAATTTTTGTCAACATTTATCTTTTTTATAAGATTTATTTATAAGATTTTAATCAAAAATCTTATAAATTCTTGCCAGCATTTCTCAGGAGAATAGCCTTAATTTTACATCATGGATCGTGATAACGGCAGTGTTCACAGCGACAGCGAGTTTTACTCCCCTGAGGAAGAAGAAATAAAAGAAAACATTTCAGGAGAAAGCTAAAAACCTCTAACTGTTGCTAACGCCGGGCAAAAACATGGCTGAATCCTGAATGACTCCTATTTGTATAAATAGGGGACTACATAGGCGGCAAAATGTAGTTTTTTTCCTGCCATGGAAGTGCACTTGTATACCGAGGAGGAAGCCATTTGCATTACAGCCGTGAATGAGGATTCAAAATGGCGGCTCGGCTCGGTTTTCCCTTTCGGGGGCTCTCGTTTTCTGTTAGAATTTGGTAAAGAAAAAAATAAATATATTATTTACCAGCTTAAGGTCGGTCCGTATGGTGAAATACCGTGACCTCGGCCTTAAATACTGACCTCAGCCCAGAGGGCCTCGCTAAGTACTTTCAAGACCTCGGTCACGGTGTTTCACGATACGGACCTCCCAGCTGGGAAATAACATAATTCTTCTCGCTTTCCGTTACTGTAGTTGGTTTTTCACTTTTCATTCACACACTCACGTCCTCATTTTCTCTCCTGTTTGAAATTTGTATCCCACAATGCCTTGTGCGAACAGGGAAAGCCCACCACATGAAGCATGACGTAGTATCTTGTATTGGATCATGATGAAGCAGGAAAAAATAGTGGAGAATTTAGGGCCTCGTGACCCCTGAACTGATTAATCGTTCTATTTAAAGAAAGCCTAATAAAATTTGGTTAATGTGGCGCAGAGGGCCTCGGTCAGTACTTTCAAGACCTCGGTCACGGTATTTCACGATACGGACCTCCCGGCTGGTAAATAACATATATTATACGTTTGTCAGGGTGACTCAGCGCAGCTTAGAAACACCAAGTATTAAAACAGTTTTGCTTACAGAAATTGTGGAACTGGGGGTGTTGGTTCCATATCCAGACGATGGGAGGGATGCCAGGGACCAGCGACGGCCGTCAGTCCTACACACAAACACACACCACTAAAACAGCGTAGAAGTACGCGAACAAAACGTACAGCATGTAACACACAGGGTTAAACCACGGTCGATGAGTGGAACACCAGAGGGAAGGGAAGGGAAGGGAAACGCTGAATGACTCACGGATTCTCAGAGCGAGAGCGGAGATGAATGCTGATTACAGAGCAGCTCACTGGCTGAGCGTGAGTGTTTTTACAGAATGGCGTTTAGTGCACGATTTCCTGTCGACCCCTTTACCAGACTGATAGCAATAACAGATGAAAACAACAACAGAAGGGAGTTGTGTGAAAGCACAGGAACAGTGAGGGGACCGAGAATTTAATTAGTGCACTCGGAGGGAAACGAATGAGAAAAACAAACGTAACGGACATTAATTTAATTACCTGTCTACTCTGCAGCCAGGGCTGAATTATAAAAATAGTGAGAAAGGGCAGAAAATATTTTTAATTTACAACAAAGAACAATTTTCGTTATTTATTTATTATTATTTTTTATTTCACTAACACGTATTCTGGCTTTCCGTTTTCAAACGTGTTTCACGAACATGATTCGGTATGTAGAAACATACGCTCGCCGGCCACTTTATTAGGAACACCCATCCATCCACCTGCTCTTTTATTTTATGCAGTTCTCTCTCTATCGATCTAATCCTTGGCAATGCATCAAATCATGCAGATACAAAATCAAGAGCTTCGGTTAATTAACGATCACACATCAGAATGGGGAAAAAAAAATCGTGATCACTGTGGCATGGGTGTTGGTTTGAGTACTTCAGAAACTGATGATCTCCTGGGGTTTTCACACACAAACGACAGTGTGTAGCGTTTACGCAGAATGGTGCGAAAACCAAAAAACATTGAGTGGGTGGAAACGAACGCCTTGTTGAGAAGAGAGCTCAGAGGAAAATGGACAGAGTCGAGGTGGTTCGAGCTGCCAGGAAGGACACAATCACTCTTTACAACCGCGGTGAGCAGAAAAGCATCTCGGCACGCGACAGCAGAAGACCACATTGGGTTCCGCTCCTGCAGCCAAGAACAAGTTCCTGTTGAAGTGGCCGGTGAGTGTAGACTTCCTGATACTTGAAGGATGCATCGTTTACCTGCGAGCGAAGGAGAAGTGGGCTGAGGCACTGGGGGAGAAGTTTCTCGGGCTGTCCTGAGGACTTGTGCCTGGAGGAAATAATCCAACACACGAGAAGTTTCAGTAAACAGCGATCATATACAGAAACGCACAGTTAATAAATGATTTATTCCCATGATTATAGTATTACAGCACATTATAAAAGCACATACAGTGCATTTACAGTGGTATGCAAAAGTTTGGGCACCCCAAGTCAAAATCGCTCTTACTGTGAACAGTTAAGCAAGTTGAAGATGAAATGATCTCCAAAAGGCATAAAGTTAAAAGATGACTCATTCCCTTTGTATTTTAAGCAAAAAAAATTTTTTTCTTCATCTTTTACATTTTCAAAATGACAAAAAAGGAAAACGGCCCGAAGCAAAAGTTTGGGCACGCTGCATGGTTAGTACCTACTAACACCCCTTTTTTACAAGTATCACAGCTTGTAAACGCTTTTTGTAGCCAGCTAATAATCTTTCAGTTCTTACCTGGGGGATTTTCACACATTCGTCCTTGCAAAAGGCTTCCAGTTCGACAAGTTTCTTGGGCTGTCTTGCATGCACTGCTCTTTTGAGATCTAGCCACAGATTTTCAATGATGTTTAGGTCAGGGGACTGTGAGGGCCCGGGCAAAACCTTCAGCTTGTGCCTCTTGAGGTATTCCGTTGTAGATTTTGAGGTGTGGTTTGGATCATCGTGTTATTGTAGGACCCATCCTCTTTTTAACTTCAACTTTTTTTTTTTTACAGATGGTGTGATGTTTGCTTCTAGAATTTGCTGGTATTTATTCAAATCCATGCTTCCCTCGACCAATGAAATGTGCCCTGTGCCACTGGCTGCAACACAACCCCAAAGCATGATCGATCCACACCCATGCTTCAGAGTTGGAGAGGTGTTCTTTTCCTGGAATTTGGCACCCTTTTTTCTCCAAACATACCTTTGTGGCCAAAAAATTCTATTTTGATTTCATCAGTGGGCGGCACGGTGGTGTAGTGGTTAGCGCTGTCGCCTCACGGCAAGAAGGTCCTGGGTTCGAGCCCCGGGGCCGGCGAGGGCCTTTCTGTGTGGAGTTTGCATGTTCTCCCCGTGTCTGCGTGGGTTTCCTCCGGGTGCTCCGGTTTCCCCCACAGTCCAAAGACATGCAGGTTAGGTTAACTGGTGACTCTAAATTGACCGTAGGTGTGAATGTGAGTGTGAATGGTTGTCTGTGTCTATGTGTCAGCCCTGTGATGACCTGGCGACTTGTCCAGGGTGTACCCCGCCTTTCGCCCGTAGTCAGCTGGGATAGGCTCCAGCTCGCCTGCGACCCTGTAGAAGGATAAAGCGACTAAAGATAATGAGATGAGATTTCATCAGTCCACAGGACTTGTTTCCAAAATGCATCAGGCTTATTTAGATGTTCATTTGCAAACTTCAGATGCTGAATTTTGTGGCTAGGACGCAGGAACGGTTTTCTTCTGATGACTCTCCCATGAAGGTCATATTTGTTCAGGTGTCGCTGCATAGTAGAACAGTGCACCACCACTCCAGGGTCTGCTAAAGCTTTCTGAAGGTCTTCTGCAGTCAAACAGGGTTTTTTATTTGCCTTTCTAGCAATCCAACGAGCAGTTCTTTCAGAAAGTTTTCTTCATCTTCCAGACCTCAACTTGAGCCCGACTGTTTCTGTTAACTGCCATTTCTTAATAACATTACGATCTGAGGAAGCAGCTACCTGAAAACACTTTGCTATGTTCTTGTAGCCTTCTTCTGCTTTGTGAGCATCAATTATTTTATTATTCAGAATGCGAGGGAGTTGCTTAGAGGAGCCCATGGCTGTTGATTTTAGGGACAAGTTTGAGGAGTCAGAGAATTTATACAGCTTTGAAATCTGCATCATCTGACCTTTCCTAACGAAGAATTTGAACAAGCCACAGCTCGATAAGCTAATTAAGGTCTGGAAGCTTGGTAAAAGTTACCTGAGAACTCAAATGTATTGGGGTGCCCAAACTTTCGCATGGTGTTCCTTTTCTTTTTTCACTCTCCAATTGTACAAAACAAAAATAAATACACAAATCTTGCAGAAAACGCTGAAAAGAAATGTCTCATCTTTACCTTTATGCCTTTTGGTGATCAGTTCATCTTCTGCTCGCTTAACTATTCACAGTGAGTGACAGACATTTTCAGTAAGGGTGCCCAAACTTTTGCATGCCACTGTAAATAATACTGGCTGGTGTTGAGTGGTATATCAGATATATTCCATTCAGCTAGTATGATACTGAACGAGTCGAAGACGAGTAGCTGAATGGAATATATTTGATATACCATGAAAAAAGCCAGACTTTATTATTATTATTATTATTATTATTATACACATTCCTTTTGGGTTTTCAACGCATCTTTCTCTTTCAAAATTCTCTCAAAAGCAAACCTGGTGGCCATGTTTGTTTACAAATTGTCCCAGTCGCTCGGTAGTACGGAAATTTTACGTCTCCGAAAGTGTGACGTCATGTCTTGACAACCCTGCGATATCGTAAACCATATTCAACGCTCATTCTCCATTGGGTAGAGCAGACCTGGGCATTTTACGGCCCGCGGGCCGCATCCGGCCCTTTGGTTCATTCTGACTGGCCTGCGTAAGGTTAATGAGAAATTACAAAATAAACGTATTTTCTAATTTTACCTCACGCATGGACTGAATGTGCATTGCTTTTATTTTGAAGTTGTGTTCAACAAAAACGCAATGCGCGCGACATGAAAATGACATGAAATCCCACGAAACCTAATCCCGCGATAACTACTTCCGTAATTTGTCCAGACCAACCACAAACTTGTACGTCATCCTTCAAACGGTCCGGCCAATCACATCGTGTGACGTCACCAGCAGGCGCCGGAGCCGATCTCCGGCGAAAAGCACCAAATGAGGTGATTAGAGTACAAATGTGGGCATCATTATTATAATATGATGTATCTTGCTTGATATTTGGAGTAGAAAGACAATATTGTGATGTCTTTATTGCGTTTTGGGGTGAATGTGACTGAAAAAAAAATTGGTACAAACGTTCACATTTTGTTAACCATTGTTTTGGGAAATCTGATTGAATAAATGACATTTTTTTGTAAGGCAACCTCGTTTTTTCCCCATACTCTTACCAGTCTTAGCAGCTTGTAAGAACAATGCTATTTATTGCTTTATATAAAGAAATACAATTAATATTATGCAGAATTTAGTTCAGCCTTTTGGTCCGGCCCTCCACAAAATTTTCTGTTTCTCATGTGGCCCCATGGAAAAAATAATTGCCCACCCCTGGGGTAGAGTGACGTAATACACATAGGATAAGCGATATGCTAACAATACTGCATGGCATCAAACCAAATGAATGAAACCCGCTAGAAGGGAATAGAACACGTGTTTTTATTCCATCAAAAAAGTGTCCTGTATGGATAATAATAATTTCCCATACCCCACACAGTGCTGTTGGATTCTCGATTCTGCCTGGGTAAAAGATGATTAACTTTCTACAACAGCAGCTCGGACTTTTGCTCGTTCCAATTCGTTATTGCTTCTCTCGAAGACTAAAGAGGAATAAAATTCTGCAGGACGTGCTGTTATTTCCCTACAATCAACCAAATAATCCATTATCTATCTATAACATCACACCATGTTGGAGTTTATTTATTATATTTATTATATTTATCTATTTGTATACAGGAAATGGAAATGATCATCTTAAATAAGCCTAGTCAGGTAAATGCTTAATAATCGTGACAAGACCCAGTGCCTAAACGTACTGTAATTCAGTCAGGCAACTAGAAATCGGAGGATTACTACTTTTTTTTTTCCCCTTTCTGTAACTGCACACAAAAAGGACAAAAGCATGAAAGAACACACAGGAAAGAAGAAGAAGAAGAAAAAAAAGGTTTGAGTGAATCGTGCTTTGATAAATTCAAATATCTTTTGCATTTGAATGAATCGATGGTGGATGGCCTTCGAAGGACAAAATAAACGGTTGCAAGAGAAGAAAAAAAAAAAAAAAACCCGGGAAGGACACCTGAGCACACCAGAAATCATCGAATCTGAAAAATGGAGTTGTTGATGAAAAGCTGGAAATGTAGCGATGCATGTTCCCTCTCAAACCAAGAACTATCTGATCCAGTCTGGAGCAGAAACACCACAACTATAATACTCCTGACTAGAATATCGCTTGGTCCTGCCACTCAGGGAAATAAACGCATGCAACTGAGGAATAGTCATGGAAGTTTTTCCCCCCCAAGTAGTAGCACATTATTCCAGGTCATACTGTACAGCTTGGACTTCAAAAACAACCCATGCACACACTCCGGTGGTGGATAGAATACGGATAGGTCACGGATTATGGAAATATAATAATAATAAAAAAAAAAAGATACAAAATACAGAGCGGTTACGGATTTTAATACAGATGCATCACCGGTGCTAATAATTTACGGATTAGTCACGGACGTTTCAATATATTACAGACTGGTTACCGATTTCATACAGATGATGCATCAGGGATTTAAAAAAAAAAAAATTAAAAAGTCTAAAACAATTCAATGTGGCGGCATGGTGGTGTAGTGGTTAGTGCTGTCGCCTCACAGCAAGAAGGTCCGGGTTCGAGCCCCGGGGCCGGCGAGGGCCTTTCTGTGTGGAGTTTGCATGTTCTCCCCGTGTCCGCGTGGGTTTCCTCCGGGTGCTCCGGTTTCCCCCACAGTCCAAAGACATGCAGGTTAGGTTAACTGGTGACTCTAAATTGACTGTAGGTGTGAATGTGAGCGTGAGGCTACATCCACACGACAACGGCAACGAGATTTTTTTTTCAGTAAAATGTCAGGTACATATGGCAATGCAACGCTTGCTGAAAACGATGCAATACACATGCCACACCTCTACGTGCGCTGTAAGACGGTCCCATCGGAGACACCAGAACAATAGAAGTAGACGCATGCGCATAAACCCCTTCTTCTGTAGCAACAGCCACAAAGTTTTGATTATTAATCAGTAGCGTAAAACGAAAGATGCAGAAAGAGGAATGAATGGGGGTAGATGGAAGCCGGTACGCCAACATTCTGATATCCTCCAGAATTCTTTAATGGTCCGGAATAAATTGAATGCTACATGTTGATGGATTACTTTGTTCTTCTACGCCCTTTTTGAGGAATGTATTGTCGGACTTAAACCAACATCTGAAGAGGTGAGATCGCTCCTTTTTTTTTCCCCTATTTTTGCTGGCGGGATTGTTTTTGTTTTTGGAAAGCGCACGGGCGGTGCGCGGTTTGGTACTACTTCCGCAGTGTTTGGACTAAAGACTCTGCCCTAAGGGCTATTCTCTCTCTCTCTCTCTCTCTCTCTCACTTTGCACCATTACACAATAAATATTCACAGTGAAAATATTTTGTAAGCGCGTTTCATGAACCAAGTTATAGGATTTGTTGACAACTCGCATCGAGTTCGTTACACTTCTACCCGGCGTGAAGCACTGACAGTCACGTGGTTGTGATGTCATCGTAAACAAATCCGTTCTACTCATCCAGACGACTTCGCAACGGCGCCGTTGCCAGATTTTTCCACTCTGGGACCCGTTCTCAAAAGATTTCGTTTTGGGGCACCCAAAACGCCGGTGCCGTGTGGACGCCAGGCCGAAACGATAAACAATTTTATCAGATTCACCTGAATCCGTTGCTGTGTGGACAGGGCCTGAATGGTTGTCTATGTGTCAGCCCTGTGATGACCTGGCAACTTGTCCAGGGTGAACCCCGCCTTTCACCCGTAGTCAGCTGGGATAGGCTCCAGCTCGCCTGCGACCCTGTAGAACAGGATAAAGCGGCTAGAGATAACGAGATGAGATGAGACAATTCAAAGTTTGGACTGCTAAAGTTCATAATTAAAATATCTTACCTGCATTTATATGTTTACTTTATTAATTTACTATTAATCACATATCCGTGAATAAAAGATGCGCGCTTTGTATTACATTTTTATTTTCCGTGAATCCATGACTTGATGATGCAATAAGGATGTACAAAGATGCCCGGGGAAAAAAATAGTATGTGCTCAGATAACGTCACATGTAAACAATTAGCTGATTGGTCAGATGTTTTATCGGATCAGATCCAGGCCTGGAAAAATGGCTCCAGAAGCAAATCTCAGCGATACGGATAAACCCAGGCCTGGGCTATAGGGATCGTTATCGATCTGGTATGAGCACCGACCACATAAACTGCAGGGGATCGATTTATTTATAGTTCTAGGTATTGTGGGACCGGGCCTTAAGGAAAGTGCGCATGTTACATGTGCTCAGTGCTCGCTGAAGGGAATTGCTCTCAGAGAGAGTGAGAATATCACTGTGTGAATGCACATGGGATCTTGTGCTCATTTTTAACGTCCACGTTTGCTAATTCTGCTCTGGGGCACGCAGGTAGGCCTCGACCTCGATTAAAGAGAAAACCTCTATGAGGGTACTTTTGCTGCACTGCTTCATTCGTTTGGCATCATTAATCATTAAAGGTATTATTAAATATGGAGCTGGGTTGACTTTCAGGCTCGATCTCTTCCAGAGGCGTTAAAAGCATATGGGCTCCATCTAGTTATTCACAAACCCTCCTGTTTCTGTGCACTGCTTCTGGCTATAAGGGTCGATCAGAGAGGTGTGTGTGTCCCTAATGAAGTAACAACACGTGGCTACGGCCCTGTGACTACCATTAATCACACATCATTTGCACCATTGATTAAAGGAGGGGGTTCAGAGTTAATTAAAGACAAACTGGGGCTGAGTGAACGCGGGGTTTGGGTTAATGGCTCAAAGTCGTTCATTAAGTCGTTCATTAAATTCATAAGGCAAGAAAGTCATTTACTTTGTTCGCAGTACTTTGCGCCGCTGGAATGATTGGCACGACCCAAATTACAGCCGTCCTCCAATTAGAGACTCAACTTTAATTGAACAACGGAGCTGATCAATCTCATGGACGTTATAATTATTTTACCTCATAGATTTGGGATTAATATATTACATTTAAAACCATTCCAGATTCACAAAGAATGCTAATATTCATGTGCTAACCATCACAAAAAAAAAAAAAACATGACAGTATTCCTATCTGCCCCAGCTCCTGTCTTAGTTGATTACAAAAGTTTATGCACCCTTACGACAAGACAACCTGGCTAAAAAAATTTAATTTACGTCAACAAGATATCGACCGTGTGCTCCTTCATTATACAAGTAACAAAATCCCAAATATCCTGCTTCACTTTTTAATGTAACAGTCAAGTTTATTTCTTTCTTTCTTTCTTTATTAATTAATAAAGAAAGAGGGGGGAAGGGGCTAAATGGTGCTGAATCTAAAATATGGTGGTTGGTTTTTTTTGT